>NC_137463.1:114273364-114558954 GCF_964235325.1 Thermobia domestica | reverse complement strand
ATGTTGTTTACATGCATTGATCGTGAAAAAAAAAATCGATACCTGTCTCATGTGTCTAAAAGTGTTTCATTTTCAGGCGCCTGTAAAAATATGCCTGTTTATGCATGTTTCACAGGCGCTGTAAACCACCTGCATTTTCTGTCTGGGCTCACAGAAATATTAAGTTTAAGGCCATGACACATTTAATTGAACAACAATGCTACTATCTAAGTCGAAATAGGATTAAGTAAACCTTAATGATTCAATGTCCAAGCATTTGTCCTACCAGTAGGACGATGCTGTAGTTCTGCGAGTTGGACAGAAGTATTATTATATGTTGCCGTTATCAGGGCTTGAAAAATTCACTCGCTTGCTCGTCAGTGGCGAGTAGTTTTTACATTCGTCGAGTAAAGACCGTTCAATCGGAAATGTGAATTCAAGAGTAAATAGTAGTTTTTTTTATTTTTTTATTTTTTTTAAGAGAGATGCCAATAAACAAAATAAAAATGTATTGATATATGTCGCAATATAATTTTATTTGTATAAACACTGTGACTGCAAAATAGTCTGGCTAGTAGATTTTTTCGCTGGCGAGTACCACCAAGCAAGATTTTTCAAGCCCTGGCCATTGTAATACTTCGATGTTGTTATATTTTGTTACATTATATTTATTTTTTCGAGTGTATTCATTAGTTACAATATAGTCATACCAACAATTAGGTTAATAAAGAATAAGAAACATTAGATTAAAAAAAAAAAACGATATTACGGATGTTTTTGCGAAGGACATAAATTACACCTGAGTAAAAAATTAACTACACTATACATATTTATAAAGTAAATGTAATATAATAAAGTACTCTAGCTCACGTTCCACGACGGACGTGGTAACGAAAGAGCAATGACATTAAACTGCACCGATCAGGTTTTTGCTAGAGTTCATGTACGCCCACAGCATGGAAACTCAATTACATCATGCTGGCAGTACGATAAACCATTCATTTCCACGTTTCTGTTCATGCTACCTACATGATGCTATATCCTTCTGGTAGAACGCTTAGACATTCTTTAAGGTTTAATCTGTTATGCAATAATAATCGTTTTCAAAAAGAAATGTATATTATACCTTCTATCTCTACCGTCTCTCTCATAACGTCTTCCAGGAGACCTCTTCCGCCTCTCCCTCTCGTCCCAGATCCTCTTTTCCCGACCTCTGTCACGCTCTCTGCTTCTCGAACGTCTCGAGCGATCCCACGAATGAGACCGAGATCTTCCTTTCATCAGGGGCGACCGGGATCTTCCTTTTGTCAGAGGTGATCGGGATCTTCCTTTCGTGTTTGGCGATCGGGATCTGCCTTTCGCTATAGGCGACCGGGATCTACCTTTCGTTATAGGTGACCTGGATCTGCCCTTCGTGTTAGGCGATCTCGATTTACCTTTCGTAACAGGAGACCTTGATCTTCCCTTCGGACTAAGAGATCGGTGTCTGTTCCTACGACTCTTGTCATCTTTTTCCTAGAATCATAAAAATTCATCGATTAGCTGAATTAATAAATATTTATATCAATTAACATTTTAAAGTGATTTACTTACTTCTTTCATATACGCAAATATCACAGAAAAATTCAGTCAGAAGTCACAATATATAAATACAGCTGATATGCAAATTTGCTTAAGACTACTATACAAAACATTCAATAAATCTAATCTCGCATAAATTTCATAACGAACTTTTACACTAAAACGTAAAAATAATTTTAGGTATATGCAAAAATCATAAGTATTCTTTTGTCCGCGCCAACTGTTTAAATATGTCTGGTTTAAATTTCCTATAATGAATTTTCGGAGAAAAAAAAAGAGAGAGAGTCCCAGTTTAAACGTTTATTTTCCAGCATTTTGGAGATTTCTCCCTTCGTATATTATGTTATACAAGGCTTTTGATTAGAGTAAAAATTTCAATAGATGAAAAGAGGATATATTTCCTAGACAAGCCGAGTTTTTGAAACAACTGATTTAACACGCTACCTGTTAGATAATTCGATAAACTACCGTTTAACCTTCTTGCACTACCTGTGATATCAAAGCTTCAACTAACAAGCAAACAAAAATCAAGACACGCTGTGTTTGTATATAATTAACACGAAAAAAAGAAGCAGGCATGAATGCAAAAACTTACAGACTCTAATTTCCGATGCTGAGATCGAGAAGTGGAAATCGTATCATCCCTTCGCTGTTCTTCCTTCTTCGTTTGTACGGAAACAACAGGGGCTTGACTAGCAGACGGAACAGCTTGCACTGAAGACGAAGAGGCCACTGTAATAGGTGTAGGCGTCGCGGAGTCTGGAAGCGTTTTCTGAGAATCTACCTTCGCTGGTGGCACTGATTTAGTTTCAGCAGAAGTAGTAGAAGCAGCAGTTGCAGTAACAGTAGTGGTAACAGTGGTAGTAGCAGCAGTAGTACTACTTGTTGTTGTAGATAGATAAGCTTTTGATTCAAGTGTCTTGAATAAAAGCTCTACAAAGTTCTTTGTTTCTGAAAAAAATATAGGTATGTATTATTCACAAAAGAAGTACGATTAGCTAATCTATACTATTATACAAGAAAGCAAAAGTGACTCACTCATCAACTCCCAGGCCACACTCCTATAGCTAGAAACGCAAATTTTGGACAGAACCAAAGTATGCGAAAGAATATTTCAAAATGGTATACCAAGGAGTTTAAACATTTTGCTGAAAAATAGATTAACTCACGAATTCCTGAAGTTAGGAAGAAAAAAATTGACACATAAATTTCTCATTACATATGTGATCACGTATTCCAGGGTTTTCTAAAATTCAACATTTAAAGGAGAAATGGCGCCAGCTTTATATATATATATATATATATATATATATATATATATATAGGGTGACTCAGGAGGAATATCACATAATTTGTGATGTGATTCTACATGTGAAAATAAACCGAAAAAGTCATATGAATATGTGTCCGATTTTCGATCGTTACGGTGCTGGAGCGGGTTGAAGACTACACACATCCATGAATGATTATGAAGACAAGTGTGAATATAACTTACCGAAATGCTGTGTAGGCGTTCATTCATGGATGTGTGAAGTCTTCAACCCGCTCCAGTTCCGCAACGATTGAAAATCTGACACATGTTCATAGGACTTTTTCGGCTGATTTTCACATGTAAAATCACCTCACAAATTATGTGACATTCGTCCTGAATTATTCTGTATATATTAGGGTGCATCATTTATAATGTCCATAAGTGATAACAGAGAAACCAAGAGGGAGAAAAATGAAACTCTCTATGAAGCTGCTTTCTTTCCACATATTAAACAGAAACACCCAACAGTGTTTCCAACCCAATATAAAGTTATGTTGTTGTTGTTTTTTAATGGCACTAAGTCAGATTATTGCATATTTCAAATCAACATGACAAACGAAAACTTAAAATGCCACATTTATTATTCAGTGTTCCAAACTAAGGAGTAAAGTTTGAAGACCTCTATCACACATACAGCACAACGGAGATGAACAGGATAATGCACATCAAAAGTATCTTAGAGTTGGATATCATAATTATGGTCTGACTGGTTTCAAATGAATAGGAACGAAGAATCCGGGGATAAACATTGATGAAGTTCGACACTGCTGAAAAGGTATATTTGTAGACAATATTTAAAATGATTGTTGTTTTCCTTCTATTTTATATTACAGCAATCGCTTTAAGTAGTTGGAATTACAAGTTCTCGCAATTACATGATTTAAGAGTCTTCATCCCGGCAAAATTAAAATACCGCTAATTTTACAGTAATTATGTGATATCTTCAAATAGATCAAAGATAATTGAAATATGGAACAAAAGCGCCCTAGACAATATTATTTTGCGTGAGGTACCGTTATCACAAGTCACCTAGTGGCTTTCCGTTTTTAGCTGTTTAGAAACACGAAAATAAATGCCGATTTTCAAAATGGCTCGAAATCGAAAGCAGATAAGTGAGTCGTGATAACGGTATCTCATGTAAAATAATATTGTCTAGAGCACTCTTGTTCCACATTTCGATTATCTTTTATCTATTTGAAGATATCACATAATTACTGTAAAATTAGCGGTATTTTAATTTCGCCGGGATGAAGACTCTTAAGTAGTGCTGCAAACTTAAGTAATGTCACTCAAGAGATTGGCGCTTGCTCTCTCGGGTGATGTGAGACATTTGAATGTACATTAATTTGAGAATGTATATTAATATTATATTCACAAAATGCAAAATGTGAGAGCTGCTTAAGTTGAAATTTGGTATACTGTCAATTAAAAATACGGGAATGCGTGTTTGTGTTTTCGAAAATTCCTCTAAAAAGGGAAAGAGGTTGGGGAATCCCATTTATAAAATACAACTACATCAATATGTCATGCTAATTCCGAATAGTAAAGTACATTAACTAGAGTCGCTCTCTGCCTGCTTGAACCTAATAGATGTTGGTAACGTGCAGGCATCTTCAGTTTTAAAACTTGTGAGACTATATAATTACAACTTAAAAACAGCATTTATTTCAATTTAATTATTTCAAAATAGGGCAAGGGCCGAAACCATATTTAGATTTGAGCATTAATCGTTGTTTTTTTTAAGTCATATATTGTGATGATTTAATTGCAAATTAAACTGTAATGATTCAATTGAATTATTCCAGAATGAACAGTCAAAATGCTGAATATGAACGTGTTTTGCTGCATATTTTTTTAAAACAAAGCCATAACTATACGAGATTAGATATTTTGATGGGTGACCTTTGTTTAAGTACACAATATTCTAATTTTAAATTAAGCATGATTTAAACTTATAAAGTACAGAGGACCGAAGATTCGGGTGCAGTAATTATTGTTTTTATAATATTCAAGCAGTTTCTACAATATTAAACGGTTGGTTGATTGGTTTGAAATCTAGTGTAAGACGTGGAGCTACAAGCTTAATACAGGATCCGAACGACATGGAATCAAACAATGACTTTCCCCACTGATCCCGCGCACACTAACCGCAATTAAATGTTATTCTTTCCGTGCGAATAACGAGAATTTCTCCTAGTTAAGATAGTAATCGTTCTGATTGCTTTCCGATATGTGACGTACAAACAAATACATTTTTGTAGTTTATTTATATATAACAAACAGGAATACGAGTACCTCCCAGATGCGTACACGTCAAAATTCTTCCCAGATGCGTGAAAGTGCCATGGGCGATGACATGACATATTTTGATATTGATAAGAATTTTCCCACTTCCGTACATGTTTAATAACTGATACTGTTTCTGTATATTTTTAATAAAGTTTGAGCACTGGAGGATATGGAATTGCCTGCTCAAGGAAATACGAAAAGATGCATACATGCTTTCCATACTGCTGTAAGTTTTTTTTTTTTTTTTTTTTTTTTTTTTTTTTTTTTTTTTTTTTCGACACAACTCTTCACGTTGAATTCAAATTCGACCAATGTATCCCCGAAATGTGATATGAATTCACAAATCACATCAAAGGTATATAGAAGTCGACTTTTATAAAGAGTCTTCAAATTGAGATACTTTCTGTCGTAAGCATAGTCAGTTGTCCTGGCTTCTAACTTGAGAAAACGGACTAATTCGATGACATGAGGATTTTGATTGTTTAGCCGAGTATTTAATCTGTTATCCCACTCCTCTGCGGTATTATTTGTTCTATGGCGTTTTTCATGACAGTTCCACATGCTTATTGGGACTGTAGAATTTTCTAGCTACTGGTCAATGAAATATCCATAGAAGTGATCAAACTTAGGGAATGTCTTCTTGAATAAACAGTCAACCACTGTCGGCTATTTCTAACGGAAGAAAAGTTAATGAGGCGAATATTCGAACCTGAAGTATTATATCATCATTGTTTTTGTAGTCTGTAACAAGACCAAATCCTGTATCTTACGCCAAAGACACTGGTTAAAGTGAAAATTGCATCCACTTATGGAAGCTGAAGGGAAAATTGTCCTAAAAGAATTTATTACTGCTTCCTTGAAGCCTACCGTTACAACTTCGGTATTCCAATTCAGGACTTCAATCTTTCATATATATGCTTTCTCTTGCTCGGGAGAAGGCTTAAAACCACTGGAATCACATTAGTTTCTTCTATTGAACTTCCAAAATCTGCATGAATTACAAAAATTTGGGAGAAACGTTTATTATAGCTCTTAGACGTGCCATCAATAAAAAAAGGTCGTGCTGGCCTGCTAGGCAATCTACAAAACAAGGATTCTTATTCGCTGTGGCTGCTACTCGAAACCTTTAGATTCCATATCCCACTCTGCTCAAAAAGTAACAAATATTCACAGAAATAGTGCCAGCTATTGAACTTGTACGGAAATGGGAATTCTTATCTCGCTTTTAAATCATGACATTTAATTGCATCTGGCACTTGTACGCAAGTGGGAGGACACCAGAAATACATTGGAACTCACTGATGCACAAAAATCTGACTCTATCGTTACAAAAGAGAGAACGTACTTGCTACATTTTACCTTACTGCACAGAACAATCTGATAAAAAATATTTACATCAATGCACAAACAGAAATCAGGTTTTACATTAAAGCTTTTCTTCCAATATTATTCAATAACAAAGGATAAAGCTCTCAGTTGTAACTTTGAAAGAATACTTCTTTCGACATATGTTTATTAGGTCTTTCTCTTCAATCTGACCTAAGGAATCACTAAAATATACAAACACACACACTCTTAAGAGACATTCCTATACACTGTGTATATTAAGTATAAAGAAAAACAATTCCTTAAAAGATAAGAAACACTAATATCCTTTTAAAAATGCCCATACAGGAGAAATGTCTATTTATGATCCAGAAATGTGATCTAGTACGAGTGTCATCCGTAACTCCGCACTACACATTGAGCGCAAACTCCTGGGACTAACCATCCGTTCATTCATGCACATTGCGGTAAATGCAGATGCCCTCTCGCGTGAACTGCGCCTCGTCTGTGAACACTATGCAAGACGGAAAAAGGAGTTAACGGCATTGCTGGCCGGATGATCGGCTGCTGACAAAGCCTGAACTCACTGCAGGTGATATGGATACAAGTTCGTTTGACGACAGACGCACTATGTTTGCATGTGGTTTACAAGTAGATGCTGACCTAATCCTCTTGTGCTGCGCAACATTTTCTCGCATATGATTCACAATCCGCTCTTCCACCTTGAGGGTTGTTGTTCTTGGTTTGTCCTGTTTCCAGTAGCAAGAGACGCAGAACTACCATGTTCACGAGGGCGGCGATGGATAGATTCAAATATTTTTCTATCTGGACACGTAGCCCGGGGTATCTCTGCTGGTACAATCTCCGTGCTTCTCGTGCATTATTATTTGCCAACTTACACGTGAACGCATATCGTTAATTCTGCATGAGTGTACATGTCGGACTCGTGTACGTTTGTTCAACACCGATAACCACATCTTTTGTTCCACAGCACCACTTGCAGTTACTTCTAAGCACTTTTTCTGTTTCACAGCACTACTATTAGTAGTACTTTACGCTTCCCTCTGCGATGCCGGTGTGGTTACAGTAAGTCTGCACCCTAATGGGTAGGAGAGTTTTCAGTTTTAACGGTTTCTTGGTCCAGATAATCGCATCTAAAGCATCATGCACCGTTTGACAGATGCTATGTTTTAAACTGTATTTAATTTGAGCACAGTGCGCTGTGAATATTCGACTAGTGCTCTTGTGGCAGTCATGTTGCTTCCCATAACTGACACCAGGACATCTTGCATTGAACATTTCCTTATTACCTCCCTAGCTGTATCTCCTGCACGATGTTTTTAAAATGACTTCATTGCATTCGTGAGTGTGCTTGACCCAGCCTGCCTGCCTGCTAAGCGGCATTGATTGATAAAATTTGAACAGAAACCCTGCTCCATCCTGACCAAGTTTTCCACTCGTTTTCCTCAGATTCTTTCCACATCATTGGCTTTCCCCTATCCAGATTGAGCCCTAGATGCTTAAGGGCCATAAGTAAGTTCAAATTCAAATATTGTGAATGTCTTTTTGTCGCTGTACCACTGACAGGAATGTTGGCACATTATGATAAGAAATAAACATATAAATTTTTATTCATGACTTTTTTCTTCTTGCTTCTTCTACAGCTTTCGCAATAGGCACAAATGTGGCTTCATTGGAATCTGTGGTCCACATTCTTTCCACTGATCTAACACTGATGGCTCCGTCCTCATTACTCGGGAAACAATGGTGGAGAGAATGTGACTTTGTCATATTCGTCAATTTCCGCCCAGCGTCAGGCGGGTAATGGTTATAGCTCTGTAACCATGCATTTCCGGACATATTGTCATATGAACTTTTTTATTTGTCCCCCCATACGAAATCTACCCTTGACGTTTAGCCGTGTATATCTGTTACACACTGCATAAATTACCATACTATTGCGAGTTACAATGTTTATATTATATAATTAAATGAGACTATAAGGCACTATAATAATCAAGAGAAAGAAATGAGAATGGGAATAAAAGGAAAGTATGGAAGACTACTGAAAGTTTGAACCAGTAGCGACTAATGAATTGTGATGCCGGGTGTTGCAGTCAAAGAATCATTAACTAACTACTATAACTGTGACTCAAACGCCGACATATGAAAATAATTAAAATTTTGTAAATAATAATAATAAATAAACAAATTGTACACCTTTATTCTCGATTTCCCTAACACAAACATTCTAGACACAACTACTGGGAAAACGTATCTTGTGCAAATATTGCTACCATAAATTCTTTGTAAACTTAAACTGGGCTTTACTTCTCAAATTATAACATCATACTTTTCTTGTTTCTCTATTCTATTCCGTACTGTCATTCTGCCATTTTTTCTCCTTTTTTGATTCTTTCTTTGTACACTTTACTTCCTTGGCCCTGTTATCATCAATTTGATCTCCCATCACACTAATGCCCCTTTCAAAGTTTGGAATAGCCGACTGTGCAGAAGAATGATAAATATCCCTCACTTCAAGCTGCCAAACAAATTTCCAGAAGTCGAATTACTTTGTTGAAGAAAGATTCGTAATTAGGGAAGGTATCTTAGTAGTTCTTGTAATATGATTCTAAATATTGGCTCATTAATATTCGTCTTACAGATGACTAAAAGAATCAAACAAAAATTATCTTACTCTTACTCATATGAGTGTTTAGTCATTTATTTTCTAGTCTAATATATATTTTTCTCCTTATTTTGCAACTGAAATCACCTTTTAAAAAAGTATTATTATATTGGTTATACAATAAGTTACACGTCAGCACAGTTATGTGCCTACTACTATTCTCTTTCCAAACACGAATACTTTAAGGAAATTCCATTTGCTAATTTTACCTAGTGCGAATAGTTTTCGTTCACTGGAAACTTTGCCACGTTGCGCGAGCATTGCAATAACCAAGACCTTTAACTTTAGGGATAGGAGAAAGCAGATTTAACATTCGCTTCAATATCCGTGCTGCAGGATCTGGTCGTTATAAGGCTACTGGAACGCAATATAACTTACTGACTCTGCAATGGACAGTTTTCTCGTTTTTGAACAATTTAATATATTTTACAATTAAACAAGTGCAAAAGTATGTTACTTCCGGCAAACAACAGAAATAGAAAACAACATTCCTCACTTCATTAATACTACTGCCAATAATAATTTTAATTGAAAAACTTTGGTCGTTACACAAAGTTCCAACATTAACATTAGCCACCACTGGTTAGAGAAGAAGAGAAGTCCGTTACAACTATGTCTTACTTCCTAGCGAAGACAGAATAACAAGTTCGTCGGCAGCTTATTATTATTATTATTATTATTATTATTATTATTATTATTATTATTATTATTATTATTATTCGTATTTTAACCAAGGAACTAATAGAGTATCCTTATTATTTATTACACTAATACAACGAAAACAGAAAATAATCAAGTAACTCCAACTTAACTGGCTACCGGACTCGTCTACATCGTTGAGTGCTCAAAATATGGTTTCCCACATACACAGTGGCCCAAAAATAGGTATACAGATAGGGTTTGAAAAAACCTGGGTATTTTTGAAAAACCCAACCCACCTGGGCTCATGTGTGTGTGTTTTTTTTGGGGGGGAGTATTTTTGGGTTTAATTGTTATTTTCGGTTTTTTTTCGAAATATTTCAATGTCTTTAGGGTAAAAATGCTAAAATATGATTTACATTTCAAGATTGTCATTGTCACAACTTGCAACAATTTCCTATTCACTGCTGTTTTGAAAAAATGGCCACCATTTTGAAATTTTATATTCAATAGCCGAAAAAATTTAAACAGCAAATTTAGAATGTCTTGTGCTTCTACTCTCAAAATTTCAACTTAAGAAGTTCGAAAATTGCACCCTCTAGCATAGATACCCGTTATTTTGAATAATGGCCGCCATTTTAAAATTTTATGCATCTAAATCCCTTAAAACTGGCAGGTTAGGAACAGCGTATACGAAGTAATAGGGGGGAAAATAACGAGACTTCTAAACATAGCTCACCGTTTGCTGTTTCATATACTCAGCTCCTCTTTTGATATATACTATAATCATAATTTTAGAAATAAATTGTACCTAGGCAAATGCAGAAAATATTGTTGTAGTTAAAGAACACTCACACCCACAAAAACAAAAAGCAAAGATCGTTAAAAAAAATGTTAAGGAATTCGTTCTCTCTTGGGATACTTTACAACTGTTTCGATAGCCATAGTTTTGTGAAGTACTTATAGTTTGCTTTTGTGGTGATTCAATACTTTTGATCTGGTTCGAATCCCATTTTTTCCTTTCACTATTCTTGTCTTACAATTTTTTTTTAAAATTATATTTACTGCATGGGGGCAATTGACACCCTTCTAACCTAATCAAAAATAAAAATATCGCCTAGGCGTGAAACCTTTTCGACATCCGTAACGTAATTCTTCCTAGTATGCCAATACTTTACATACGTAATATTTTCTTACACATGAAAAAAAAAAAAAAAAAAAATCCAAGATTCTAGTGTTTAGAAAATCACTATCAGCTATAACTCCTTCACCACTATTAGAACGTAGGGTATTATTATTATTATTATTATTATTTGAGCTGGCGAACAGAAAGAAAGCTTCATGGTATCGTATTAAACTTGATGAGACATGTTACTTTTTCGCACTCTGCTGCTACACCGATATCTTTTCTGTTGGCTTGGTGCACCAGAATGACTGAAGACAGCTTTTCACGGTCGCAATTTTTTTTTTAAAAAAAAAAAAACATACTTAAACGCCTTAATAGTTCGAAATAATATACTTCGGTCACAGTAGCAGTTTAGTAGGAAGTCCACCATATCATTGTCTTCAGAGTTCCATAAAGACTAGCCATTTTACCCCGAACAGCCTCACATGAAGTACAAAGGTCGTTCAAAGTTGACCGGGATTTTTGTTCGTAAATAATCGATGAATAGCCGGATGATGATGAAACTTGCGGATGATGTAATGTATTCCTTCTCGAGTAACTAGCGCCTGGCATAACGTATTTGGAGCATGTGCAGCAGTTGCAGTGAAGATGGCGGAAAGCAGTGTATCTGGCTGCGGAACAGCAGTGTGTAATCAAATTTCTTGCGAAGGAAAAAGTTAAACCAGCTGAGATTTTCAGAAGATTGCAAGCACAGTATGGTGAACAAAGATGTCACGGACAAGAGTGTACGAATGGTGTGAACAGTTTCGCGAAGGACGGGAACTGGTGACAAATGAAGCGCATGGACACATTCGCCCGACTGCAGTCACACCAATGAATATCCCACGTGTTGAACAAATGATTCTTGAGAACCGGTGAGTAACAGTGCGGGATATTGTTGCCGAGGTGAATATCAGTGTCAGCAGTGTTGAGATAATCATTCACGACCACTTATGCTTCCGCAAGATCTGTGCAAGGTGGGTTCCCCGCCACCTGACATTTCATCAGAAGTGGACATGCCTGACGGTCTGTGAACAGTTCCTGAATCGGTTTCGAGCCGAAGGCGATGAATTGCTGCAATCTATGATCAAGTGTGATGAAACATGGTTGCACAATTCAACCCCAGAGACCAAAAGAAGCAGCATGGAGTGGCGGCATAAAGGTTCCCCGCCACCCAAGAAAAGCAAAACGCTGCCGTCCGCTGGAAAGATCATGGCAAATGTCTTCTGGGACATGAAGGGTGTTATCCATGTGGATTTTCTGCACAAACGGAGCACAATTAATGTCCAGTATTACTCCACATTGTTGAGTGGTGCTGCACGAAAGTTCATTCGCAAGAAAAGTCCTGGGATGTTGTCTGGAAATGTCATTCTTCTACATGACAATGTCCACCCTCACACGGCCAATGTGACAACTCTGGCCGAAATGCGCTGGGAAGTTCTGCCCCATCCCCCCTACAGTCCAGATTTAGCCTCCAGTTATTATCATTTGTTTGCACCCCTTAAAGGCAATCTGGGAGGGAAGAAATTCATGACAGATGAACCACTGCGGAATGATGTCCTCCAGTGGCTACAACAACCAAATTCTTTCTACGTCAAAGGAATCAGGGAGCTGCCACAATGATGGCAACGGTGCCTCGACTCGCAAGAAGAATACTTTGAAAAGTTGACATAGTTTGGTGCTTCTTGTGCTATCTGTTTCCTCAGAAGAAATAAAAGTCCCGGTCAACCTTGAATGACCCTTGTATTTTGGAGTGGGAATGAGGTATATTTTCTGCTACTTGGTAGCTGTTTTTTTGTCAGGTTTAAAGCTGTAGATGTGTCATATCTTAAGTTACGAATTTTTACTAAAATCTGCTTGTATCCACTTTATAAAAATAAATTATGAGCTCACAAGCGAGCACTCGTTCATGTTTGTCCAACTGAGATCTCAAAATTCTTGGGCTGCAACAGGAAACTATTTGATGTATCTCAGCTCCGGTGGAGGGCAGTTTATTCCGAGGGGAAGTATACGTGCAAAGAACATTGCACTTGCTGCCGGCTGTGTTCAGCATTCAGAAATTTGGGAACGTCAGGTTGATAATTTTCTTCCTGGTCAGCACAGACCTGTGTGCTTGCACTTCTTCCAAGTGTGTTGTAACCTTTTATGCGAAATGTCAATATATTCTATAATACATCAAAAGCCTTCGATTCTGCAATATCACGTCATGGATGACATCAATGTTTTCTAGGTCAGCATTAATAATGGTGCACCGCAGCGAAGTTCATCTTCTAAGTTTGTCTGTCACTTCGGGAAGTCTGCAACTCAATTTCTCACAACAGGGTTACAAGGTGCAAGATTCCTCAACGACTGACACACAGCAAGATGGATTCGTTGGGGCCATTCCCTTCTTGAGGAAGTACTCGATAACTGCTCAGTTTTTCGGACGCTTCTTTGCAGTCATGTCTATTCAAAGGATCCTTTTGTTGATTTGTAGGGTCTGGGGCAAGTAAATTGCGGGTCAATGATGTAGCTAAGAATTCCATACCTACCATGAATAAATTATTTTGGTCAATTTGATTACAATTACATTTCAGTAAATATTTAAAATATAATAATAATAATAATAATAATAATAATAATAATAATAATAATAATAATAATAATAATAATAATAATAATAATCACTCCACTTTTTAACAATACAATATAGTGCTAGTGTTCGGTAGAAGCGGAAATTGTATGGCGTCGAATTCATTCTAGTTAAAACAAAGTGTATACGTTATAGCAGCAGCTTATCTGTACTTTTAGATTTCCACACTATACTATGTATAAGTATGGGAAGTCTTATCGAATGGGTATATCCGTGCGCCCATCTGTCTTATATATTGACAGGTACCACAGCAAACACTAAGAAATATCAAGAAAGTTTTATGATATGGATGAAATGTCTCAAGAATAGATTTGTCTCCTCTCTCAAACCTGTATTCAAAATGAAACAGATAAAAATCAACCATTTCCGCTTTCAGCATTGATCACCTCAGAACAAAAACAAAAATATAGCGAAAGGATGCTTCTTGAAATGAATTCAGCGTCCCAAGAACAAACTTAATTCTCATTTTCATCTCTTATTACAAGCTTACGGGTATTTTTTTTTTTTTTTTTCGTTAAGTTTCTACACGGATCGCAATGAAGAAACGAGAAAATAGATAGCTAGAAGCAGTGCCTATTAAGATTACATTTCAGGCCTTGTAAACATTATCCCCAGATCCAACTAATTCAATATTTGGCACCAGCCCTTATCAAAGACATTCCTTGTTGGTATATTAGATTTTCCTACCGGCGCCTTTGGACAACGCGCTAAGGTTTTCCCACTGTGCGAAGTGAGAACATAGTTCTCCGTAGTGAAAAGTATCGGTTGATTTGGTTTAGATTTTAAAGTGAGTGAAGACTACTTAGAACTGGCAAATAATTTGTCAGAAGTAAGTTTGTAATTACATCATTAAAAAATATGCGATGTCTCTTGAAACTTATTACGGGGCACTAGGGAATGGCGACACGAAGTTTATGAACTACTCATTTAAAGTGAACTGAAAAGAAATCTCTATAAATGAAAAACGTACATGTAAACAATCTTCTTTCTTTAATTTCTGTTCTAAATTACCATAGTAAAACACACGGAATAATATTACATGACGTTTAGGCATGTCATGCGTGAAGTACATTTCCTTCTTTACTTTCGATTAAGCAGAACTGCCTACTATGAACAATTAACAATACATTCTATGGGTTACTTCAATGGATTTCCGAAATTAACCTTCCGACTTTTTGCCAGAAATTCAAGCGTTTGACCCCACTGTGCGTCACTTTCATTGCAAAGTAGGAGGAAAGATAGAAAATGCCCCCTTCCCTTAAAGCAGCAACTTTCATAAACACTGAGACATGTGTCCGTTTATTTTTAGTGAGGAGTTTATATGCCGACTTCCATTCCAGTAACTTCAGCAATTCATGTGATACTCTATTTTAAGCAAAACACTTGAATCTCCTTATCCGCCAAACTCTTGTATCGTTGTTTATTGATTAAAATATATTTATTCATAATTCTTTGAGATACAAAGACGCAAAATTAGTGTTATATAGTTTGGGAAATAGAGCTCGTCCCATTTTTGGGACAACAGCAAAACAGTTACCATTTTATATTTGCATTTCGCATACGTATTCCGAATTGGAAAAGGTATTATATTGTTGCAAATGAATACATGTTTGGCACATTTGATTTTCTTTACACAATTCAAATTTACTTTATTGTTATGCTACAGTAGTTCTGAACACTTATCTTGGTCGATTTATTACGTTTGTTCTCTCTTCTATCTCTATCTTTTGAAATTGTAAGTGATGAAACAAAGGCCACTTATAGAAATCACAAAATGTTAGGACTTTACTAATTCATATGGGCAACAATGCTTCACTACCATTTATGTGTGAAATGAATCAAAACATTTCTCATGAAGTCTTACGTTGCATCCTTTACATTGTCTCTTGCAAAATGCACAGCTCTTCTGACTTTTGATTATTATTATAAGGGTGCTTTCCATTTCAACTCAGGCAAATAATAATAATAATAATAATAATAATAATAATAATAATAATAATAATAATAATAATAATAATAATAATAATAAATAAATAAATAAATAAATAAATAAAAAAATAAAAAAAAATAAATAAGTAAAATTGTACCATCACCATCTCAGATATTGTTGAAACTTTTTTTTT
Organism: Thermobia domestica; assembly: GCF_964235325.1. Taxonomy (NCBI): domain Eukaryota; kingdom Metazoa; phylum Arthropoda; class Insecta; order Zygentoma; family Lepismatidae; genus Thermobia; species Thermobia domestica. Next base: position 114,543,219 of record NC_137463.1, on the reverse strand, counting down.
ATAGCAACTAGACATGTTTTTAAGACACCCATATTTTTTGTTTTGTCGAAAAAATTTTTCCCGTCAAGTAATGGGCCATCAAAGACGGGGAGTACAATTTATGAATTGCAGAAGACGTGGAAAATGGTCAACATCGGAGCCCCACCATTCAGCTATGGAGACAGGTAGAGTTATAATTCTTGTTGTGTTATGTAGATAGGAATATAAATAAACTATATTTTATTATAGTTTGGTTTGCGCATGCATATCTTTTTGTACATAACAAATGACCGTCAGTTTATCTGAAAAGTCGAAGTTTGCGAATTTTTTTCGAGCACTTCCGGTTCGAATTTTAAAATTCTGTTTTCACGGTTGTTAAGACCTAGTTGCCCGCTGTCAGAAAAAAAAAAAATTGTATCGCTTCTGTGTACAACCGTTTCGTCGCAAAAAATTCGAGAAATTGTAAAATTTTCAAAAAACGCCATTTTTGGGCCCCATTTTCTCGAAAACACCATATTTTAAAATTCTGAAATTTTGTCAGATGGCTCAACTTTACATGAATAATAAACATAAATAATATCATTCTCGACCAATGCTTCATGAATTAACTACAGCTTTTTGAAGTTAGTGAAGTTTCGTTAACTCTGATGTTACAGTTGGCAACACTGGAAATAATAAAAGTGCAACGATTTGATGTTTGTGGTTCACATTCATTAAATGAAGAATAAAAGGTTTTCCTCATTGCTTTTTATTATTTTGTTCAAAAATGGTCCCTGAAATAGTAAAATTAGCCTCCCCCTACTCCTCCGTTTTCTTCAACCGAAGTAATCTGAGATGGAAATTACGATTATGAAACACACAAATTTTTTCACTTACCTAAAATGGTCTTCGGAAACAAAATTTCACTTTTTTTTCTCACATGAACCAATCATTTGCTTGCTTGGTGTCTTCTTCGCTAACAGCATGTAATCGTGCAGATGCTCCAATAGGTGTTCGTGCACTCGCAACTCATAGCACACTGTCGATAGTCACAATACACTTATTTTTACTTCTCTTATGCTCTTCTGGAAACCCGTACCCTGTTGAATGTCCATGTGGAAGCATAAACAGCACTTCAACTTCACGTAATTCATGATTTATTCATATTATTTCCGTTACCCACCACTAGTTATCATATATAAGTCTGTAACAAAAGTTCCTTTTTGCAGCTTCTTAAATCTACACTTTGAATTGCAGAAGCTCGATTTTGGGGGAAGCATGAAGTTAGTTCAAGGTGACCCGTTACTGATAAAAACTTCGCCATTTTCCGAAAGCCAAAGGTGACTTCGTTGAATACCAGTTACCGGTCGCACACTTTCCCATTCTTTCATTTTTATTATTTCCGGAAATTGTCGAATTCAGTTCTAGGCAACAAAACGAGAGTAATACCCGGAGTTTGTACTTGCACTATACTCACGAATTCTTCTGCAGTTTTAATAATGTGTATCTGTTTTTATCTAAAGTTATGCCGCGTTGCCACATTCTTTACACCCCCCTTTCCCCCAATACCGTCGCAGAGAGACTTGCATGACCGGTTTCACTGAAAAAAACACTGTTTTATCGGATCTGTCTGCATCTCGAACATTTGAAAGCGATTTTTAAAGTGGGATGCAGCACCATCAGAAATCACTGACATGCTTTGGGAAATTGTAGACACTTATTTTTCACATATTCGAACCTTTTTCTATAACCTATATTTTCGCTTTTCTTCGAGTATTTTTAGAATCTTGTCTATGGCTATGAGTACATGAGCCGAATCGTGTGTTTGTCGTCGCGTTATACAACAAAACTAGCAGTTGTTGATAATAAGAACTGCCGTAAATTTGCTCATTTTTCCGGTGATAACTCTGAATTTCACTTTGCAGAATAACAGTCTAGTTTTCAATGAATTTCACATGAAGTAAAATAGAATTTGTATCCTGTAATTTTATACGATGCCTTTCGGTAGCAATTAATTCTCTTTGGATTTTCTTGATGTAGTCATGAATTACAATTTTTACAGTTAAATCAGCAACATACGATACGAAAACAGAAAGTGGCACAGTTTTTTTTTTTTTTTTTTTTTTAAACGAGATCATTGTTTTCCCATATGGCATACATAACACTAGTTTGATCAGAATCAATAAATTAAAGACTCCACACTTATTCCTTCCGCTCCAGGACATTTACCACATTCTTGAAGAAGACAGCTGTCATTTTCTATGGATCATACTACTAAAGAAAACAGATCACTCATGACAGCTTCAATACAGGTTGCACCTTTGATTTATTGCAACGCAGTAGTAGCTAACTTAAAATTTGCAAAATATACACACACACATTTCCCTCGCAGGTTGCAGACTGACAGCTGGTCGAACACTATAAAATTTCGAGTGACCCACTTATGCTGGGATTGTTCTGTTTAAAAGGTCCATAAATTTCTTTGATAAAACGTGTAAGAAAACGTTTCGATTTTTTAACTTTTTGTCCATTTTCGATCACTGTAATGACATCGCACTTAATTGAGACTGTCTGGAGCATTCCAAATCATCACTGAGGTAATAGTTCAGGCTTTTTACAGATCATCTGAATTTATTAGATGGCCGTTTCAAGTACACTTAAAATTTGTGTGTTTCGTAATCGTAATTTCCATCTCAGATTACTTCGGTTGAAGAAAACGGAGGAGTAGGGGAGGCTCATTTTACTATTTAAGAGACCATTTTTGATCAAAATAATAAAAAGAAGTCACGAAAACCTTTTATCCTTCATTTAATAAATGTGAACCACAAACATCATCAATCGTCGCACTTTTATTGTTTCCAGTGTTGCCAACTGTAACAACAAAGTTGACAAAACTTCGCTAACTTCAAAAGGCTATAGTTAATTCATGAAGCATTGGTCGAGAATGATATTTGGTATGTTTTTTATTCATGTAAAGTTGAAACATCTGACAAAATCTCAGAATTTTAAAATATGGTGTTTTCGAGAAAATGGCGATTTTTGAAAATTGTACAATTTCTCGAATTTTTTGCGACAAAACGATTGCACACAGAAGCGATACAATTTTTTCTGACAGCGGGCAACTAGGTCTTAACAACCGTGAAAACAGAATTTTAAAATTCGAACCGGAAGTGCTCGAAAACATTCGCAAACTTCGACTTTTCAGATAAACTGACGGTCATTTGTTATGTACAAAAAGATATGCATGCGCAAACCAAACTATAATAAAATATAGTTTATTTATATTCCTATCTACATACCACAACAAGAATTATAACACTACCTGTCTCCATAGCTGAATGGTAAGGCTCCGAAGTTGACCATTTCCCATGTCTTATACAATTCATAAATTGTACTCCCCGTCTTTGATGATCCATTACTTGGCGGGAAAATTTTTTTCGACAAAACAAACAAAAAAAAAGTCTCTCTTAAAAACATGTAGCTAGTTGCTATTAAAAAAAAAAAAAAAAAGTTTCAACAATATCTGAGATGGAGATGGTACATGCTCTGCCTGAATTGAAATGGAAGGCACCTAAGATGATTACCTGGATCCGTATGCACGTCAATACTCACATTTCCACCTAACACTTTGCTTGTGTGAGGGCCCCCCTTCGAAAAGCAGAATAGAATAGTTTGTCTCCAAACATCGAGCAGAGACATCTCATTTGCACTGACAATCTGATAGATCCTCCAGATGTTGTGTAACATCTAACACTTGTGTAAACAAAGGCCACCACCACTTCTTTGATCTGATTCTTACCCTGTATAATGTTACTTGTTTATCTAAACGGTTTACAACTCTCACATGCGCATTATACTCTTTGACAAGATGTGGCATTGGAACTTATTTCATTTTTTTGCTTCTGGGATTAACGCCGAACTGACGACAATGGAGCGATCGTGTCAAGTTTATTGCAACAGAAACGGCTTTATTATTATTCTATTTCACAATGAGAATTTCTTTATCAAATCCATGGTCCATAACACCACGTTCTCTTGTTTCTCCCATATGTTTGTGTTCATCAGAGGGTAGTGGTTGATATGGTGCTCCGTAACAGTTCCGGTTGCTTTCAGTCCGTCTTCTTTCAAAGCAGTAAATGTATTTGCGGTATTTAAAGATCAAAAATACTTTATACTTCTTTCTGTCTGCAACTGGAATAATAACTGTAAGCTTCTGAATCACTCTGTCACCAAGTGGCCACTCCTTCCATCGCTTCCCTCACAGCATGGTGAAAAGTTGCACAGACAGCCTGAAGTACTAGTCAGACGACATAATTTATAAGCTTTTATAGCGTAAGTATTTTGGCAGGACATTTTCCTTACTATTTCACTATCACTTCATCTAAAGACAACTTTTGTGGAAAATACAAAACTTCTGAAAACTCTTTTCTCAAAGTGTCAAAGAATAAGCAGACCTTATACATCTTGGCCTTTTTGTCAATTTTAGAACTATTGTTAAGATTAAATACTTCTTTATTCCCTTGAGCTTGCTTCTTGACATGGAGCTGAAAACAAGTGTAACACCCACATATGGCGCTTGCTCCCAATACGTATCTTCTTGCGAAAGCCTGTGGTATTCTGATAGTAGCAAAATACTAATAAGTGCACGCAAACCGTCCTGTGTTATTTCAAAATTACTGCAATTTTCCTGAGCAGCATACACTTTACTCTGTTAGTTTCTCAACCATGTTTGATAAAAACTCACCAAAAACCTGTGGTACATTTTACCTGTCAACTTATTCATTAACTAACTAATGCTATGGCCTATGGAACCCGGAGGTTCAATGCTGCGTTCACAAAAGCTCTCCACTGACTTCTATCCTTAGCCAATTGGATCGTTTCTACTTTGGATTCCTATCTCTGCGAGATCCATCTTAATATTGTCCTCCCATCTGCGCCTAGGTTTTCCTAATGGTCGTTTTCCGATTGTTCTTCCAGTCAAGACTTTGAAAGCGCTTATACTTTCTTCCATTCTAACTACATGACCTGCCCACCTAAGCCTCCTACAATTGACGACCCTAACAATGTTGGGTAAACCGTATAAATTATGTAGTTCCTCGTTATGAAGTTTCCGCCATTCCCCATTCCCGTTCCTCTTGGGTCCGAATATTCGTCTCAGGATCTTGTTCTCAAATACTTTCAGTCTATGTTCTTCCCTCAGGGTAAGCGACCATGTTTCGCAACCATACAGAACAACAGGCATGATTATTGTTTTATATATTTTAAGCTTCAAATTCCTCGACAGAATTCGCGACGACAAGAGATTTTGAACCGAATAGTAACACGAATTCCCTGCTTTTAGTCGACTTATTCATTACATTATCTAAATTTATTTGTTGTTTTGTCGTGTTTCACTGTATTTTGGATCACACTTATACCACTTGCGGACAGGAAAAATTTTTCCGCCCGTTTTATCCTTTGCTTAAGACACACTTGAGGTAGATGGAACATCTGATGTTTTTCTATCTTTGATTTAACGTGCTCGTTCCTTCTCAATTCTGCCACAGTTGTTAATCAATCCCAAGATACCAGCCACACCACTAACTGCACCTTTCAGTAAAGAAATGAAATGAAATCTGAGTTTTACGTCCCACGGTTGTGTCGGCTAGACTAAAGGAGACAGTGATAATGAGGAAATGAATGAAATGGAGGTGTGAAGAAAGTAGGAGGAAACAGGAGAACCCCGAGCAAACCCATGCACACGGTGTTTGTCCACAAGGTTCACTTGGCGGGAGCTGGGATTGAACCCGAGACCCCATGCACTAAAGGTGAACGCTCAACCACTGAGCCACCGCGGCCCCCTTCCAGTGGAGTCCAATCGTAATCTTCCTAAGTTTGTCCGGTTCTGGAGGTGTAATTGCAATTCCCACATCTTTGGGATCAATCTTATCACCATTGAGTTTATCCAATAAATTTACTATTTCACTCATTTTTGAGTCCACACTTATACAATATCATAGCGTTTATCGTTCTTTGAAATGCACCCTTAGTTACTTAGGTTTACAACACCCAATTACATCTTCAGAAGCACTTCTTTGCGACACAAGGCAGAGTCATAACTAACATACGAGATAATGCTAGCATAACCAGCCGATGTCCTTATTTTAGGAAACTTGAAATAAATATCTTGAGAAATTTAAGGAAATGCACTTACGTTTCATTACAGACGATCATATTACTTCAAGATATACGTATTCACACAATACAACTTATTTTCTTATATATTCCTTTACAATTATTATGCAAAAACAGATAAAAATCATGCACAGCTGAAAAATGCACATTCATTATATTCTTGGCCACCGTATTATTAAAATTTTGTAAATTATTTCTGTTTCATGCAGCAGGGACTCTATACAAATGAAATGAACAGAAACATCAGAAAAATCTCTTTGCAAATATATTTTTAAAGAATCCCCGTCTCAAAAAAGGGACAATATCTGATAATGGGTTAAATTCCCTCAGCAATTACATTATTAAAAAAAAAAAATCCTTTTTATTGTTCTCATAAACGAAAAAACAAAGGTCTGCCCAAATCTCACGTTTCCAGATATATTAATGTGGCACGGGTGGCTAAGAATTAGTAGTTTTCACTCTTTCATTCAATTATATATATATTGCCCTTCTTTCTCTTCAGGAGCGGATTTTTCAAAAATGCTGAAATACATGTTCTCTTATTTTTGTTAGGAGTTTATATAACGACTTTTACTCCAACTTAAGTGAATCCTTACATTACGCATTTTTAAATAGTTGGAAATCTTATATTACAGAAAATGTCTCTCTTTAAAAGTGGAATTTTAGGAAGCACTGAAATACGTATTCCCTTATTTCTTACGGCATCTTATTATAATAATTATAATTCCCTCCCCATAGCATCTCACTTCCTTTTCTCCCCTTCTAAATCATATATATATATATATATATATATATATATATAAACGCTGGGACACGTATCCAATTATTCTAAATAAGAAGTCGAAATACCAAATTTAACGTCTCTAACTTCCGAGATATAGGCATCTTATTATAAGTGTAATCCTCTTCCCTTTCTTCTTCTCACCCTTTTCTCTCCTTGCAAGTAAAATATCAAAAACCGTAGAACGTGTCTTCTTGTTTCAAATGAAAGGTTTAAATACCAAATTTCATGGCTCAAACCTCCAGACATTCCTAATCAGGACGTTTTTTAATGTAATAATTTCCACTTCTATTTCTCCCTCCCCTTCCCTGTCAAATTTCCAAAAATTCTTCCGTCGCAAATCCTTTACACTGTTTAAATTTGAAGTTTCTAATTTAAGCGGGCATTGATCAGCATTCAGTCACTCAATACTTCTACTTTTATATGGTATATATATAGATAGATTCAATACACTGATTACATTAAGGATTGGGATTGTGTGTATTGTTTAATTAATTGACAATTGCTCAAATTACACATACAACAGTCCAAACAGTTTTACCCAATGCATTATGAAAGAAAGAAAGAAAAAAAAAACTTGAGCTAGCACCTCACAACAGCAGCACGTCGGGCTGAACCAAATATTGTATTACCAGCCCGACGACTTAGAGGTGAATATGATTTTATGCACTAAGAGTATTAGCCCCCCCTCTATAGTTATGGCAGTAGAACGTAACTCTTCATTCTTATTGCCTCCTCTCTACATTTTGACTGCCAGCCGTTAGAAGATTGACACCTTATGCTTTTATTTAGTATTTTCATTGTCTTGGGTTCTGAACAATCACATAACTAGCTTTTTGATTTTGATTTTTATGAACTCACTTTAATTTAATATCTTTATCCTAACCATTGAATATATATATATATATATATATATATATATATATATATATATATTATACTCTTACCTTGTTGCAAGAAGACGTCTAGCTGATCTATCATGCTAGCCTTCAGTTCTGGTTCTGGCTTATCTTTCTTCACCAGAGCAATCACATATCTAGCCAATGCTGCTGGATCCGCATCACATCTGCAAAGACATTTATTTTCAGTTTTATTTCATTCTCATCTTAAGAATAGTGTGCAGCTACCTATGGCCTAAGTTATAAATTTTCTTTGTATATTTCACACTAGTTTCTCTCAGAATATACTGATAAAACAATTAAAGCAGTATGGATTGTTTTAATGAAATCACTGAAGCATTAAAAACGACTATAAATGAAACATGTCTACTTTGTTTCTCCTTAAAGGTCTTCAACTTAATACGTATATGTGTGCATATTATAAAGAAACAAAACTATAAAGGCATTCAACAATTCTGTAATGGAAAAACAGTATTACGCCAATCCACATGAAATGATCCAATGACGGTTGCTTGATCATTTTATAAACAAATGCTTTCCTGTTTCTGGACTCTTACATGATTACAGGGTCCAAACATAATAATACTTGATTGTATCGTTTTCCCAACTCCGATGGCAGCCATTTTTGTTTGACAACACGCGCTGATTCTTATGTTGTAGAGATTTCCATTAACTTTACTCAGACTTGGTGAACCCTAAGTTTATGAAACAAAAACCATTTTATTTACACTGCAAAAAAATAAACTACTTTTAGATATAGCAGGACACTTCACACATTACCGACACTCTTTGAATGCCTCCAGATTACACATATTCACCCCTTGTAGATACTGTGTTGTCCAAGTATGTTCCAGATGTATGTCATCACTTTATTTTCGAACTGTTTGCTGAGAAGAAATGTATGAAGTATGAAACAAAGTATGAAAATACGTCATACTAGATACTGTTTTTAGAGAAGTAATGCTTCTGAACACGCGAAGCACACTTTATATTTCATCAATTTCCCCGTCAACATCTACACTAAAAGTGTTTTAATAGTGCAGTATTTAATGAAATTTGTGCGCAAAACAGTACAAATTCACCTAAACAGTTGGTATCGAAATTGACAAACTTGCAATGTTCGAAGGCATATCACCCTTCAAGAAGAAATGTAATCTAAGGCTTAATTGTTTTGGAGTGTGTAGCTACCTAATGTACTACATGAAAAAACAAACTGGGTTACTTCCTTTTCAAATTACAATGTTTCAGAAACAGAAAATTAAAAAAAAAAATAAAATAAAATAAAATAAAATAAAATTTGGACACCGTGTATTCTTCTCGGAACAAAGTTTAAAAATCTGAAATTCTGATAGATAAATCTATTATGTATTATAAGGCTGTAGAAAAAATACCATGTTTGAGATGTATTTACAGGACGTTAAAAGTTCTCCCCCCCCCAAAAAAAAAAAATGCTCGATGAGGACAGCAGGATGGAAGATGAACACGCAGGTGCCAGAGTTAGAAGTATCCATAATTTAATTATCGATTGTTGTTGTTAAGATCAAAATCGGACAAAAAAAAAAAAAAAAGGAAAAGATTTGATAAAACGTTTCGTACAAGGATCTAAATCCACGACACTCACGTACAAGTGAATCTTCGGAGTGAAGTTCAAAATTCAGAGTTCATAAGTACTAATTCCCTCTAAATTCTCTTTTAACAGTGTAAAAATTGAAGAACGCAGCACCGCCTGGATTCAAACACGGATCTGTAAATTACAAATCCGATGTTTAAACCACTACGCCACGGAGGCACTTATTGGGCCATTGCTGACTACAAGCAAGCAAGCACAAATTTCAGTTTTATGCTTTTGATAAAACTTCTAGCAGAATTTCCACCTCACTCTTTAAGATTGGGGATTTGCCACTTCGTAACTATAAATACAAAAAATACACCCAAATGAAACCTGCATATCCTCCGTTACACGCATTAGTTATGTCAGAATAATAAAGATCTGCTACACGTTGCCAAACTTTGCAAGTGCAATGTTACTATCTCATCGAGGTGCCTATTACTAATGGCGAAGCGTACTATGAGGCTCTGAGGCCGGGCCTACCCTGTCTTCTAACATGTATTTTCTTTATCTTTAGTTTCTTATAAAATAAAGTCAATATTTCAAAATTTCGGTTTTTCGGTAACAAAATAGTAGGTTGGAAACACTTGAGAGTCCCTTCCATCTGAGCCTCACCAGTTCGCGAATGGTTTACGAGCTGTGCTGCTCAGGGAGCGAAGCTGGGGATTGCACGCTTTGTGGGGAGGTGCGAAGGCTCGCCTCTGGGAGTTTACTTTTAGCGTCTTTCAATGTCAATATGTTATAAAAGATTCCTTAACACAGAGTAATAAGCTTCTGTGTAGAATTATGTATTTTTATTAGTGATACTTGTTTAATTTTGGTATATACTACATGGGGCCTGGCCCATAATAGCCTGTAAAAGATAAGTTTGATACATTAAACATACGTATAAATTTACCAAATGCTACCGTAGAGGATAAAATAATTATATTTGTGCATAATTTTAGTTGAGTTTTCCATTTCGTAAAATCAGTTAGGTATTTACGATCTTGTTTCGAGGGGGGGGGGTTGCTTGTTTCGGGAGGAGCTTAGCTAACTTTATTCCTGGAAATGTGATATATATATAAAACAATAAAAAAGTGCCAATAAAATTTCGGCGAGTGCTTAAGCCCGGAAACCATCCCCTTAAATTTGCCACTCCATAGAATACAATATTAAATACCTTGCGTCAGGGTTGGCTGGTTTAAAAAAAAAAAAAAAAAAAAAAAAAAAACTGGTTTAAACCAAAAAAAAAAAAAGCGAAAAATGCTTTAAATCGTGTGAACTTAATGGTGACGTATCCACATATCAAACCATCCGCATTACGTTTATTTAATTTTCACCTTTTAATCAAGGGGTTCAGTGTTCAATTCTCGGTCGAACCACAACCCATCTGTCAAATGTAAACCAAGTAGCGATTCGAGGTGTTCCTTTAAGCGAAAGTCTTCTCCGAGATAACCTTGGTATTTCATAAGGATATTAAGCCTAAACATACGGAATGAAACTAAATTATATACCTCTACCTGAATGAATGCCTGTTGTTTTATAAAGAAGCCAAGCTTGCCTTTTATTGATAGAAATTGGCAAAATTTATCAACTGCCTACGTAGCTTCCAACATCAACTTGGATTTGACTTTGTTTTAATGTTATTGAATGATATCTACATACCAAATTTGTAATTTAATACCTGTTTTAGCGTAGTGATTATATGTTGACCTTAAAATTTTACATACAAATTCATTTAAAGTAATAACAGGATTTTCCCAATGGCTAAGGCGGGAGTTCCCCGATTTATATATAATTCTACTTGTGTAACTGTTTATGTTTTTGTCCTTTTGAAATGACTCTTGAAAATTATATTAACAAGTACGCCTATGTAAAGATAAGTACAACGCATTTTTATCAGGAGTCCTTCGTGAGTGTGTCGGTATTCACATTTGTGACCAATTAGTCCCAGTTTCGTGTCCAAATGGACAATTTCTCTTGGATGTAAGCAGAGAAGCGGTTTGGATTTCGCTTTAAGCTTATGTGATCCCTTCCAGCATAACCTTGTTGTTGCATAATAACACTAAGGCGAAACAAACCATATCTATCTAATTATGTCCATATCTAATATAAATACATAGAGTAAATTAATTAAACCCAAAAAACCTGGTTTAAACCAAAAAAAACCTGATTTTTTGTCTTTTTAAATAAAAACCATGGTTTTGGCCAACCCTGTCTTGCGTTGATTCAAATAGAATTCCTTCTGAGCATTACCATTTCTAGTGAAGTTATTATCACATGATGCATTAATTAAATGCGGTATTGTACTTACTTTAAAATGAGAGATTCAAGTAACAAACACTTATCCAAGAAATTGACAACTATTTCTCTTCCTTTATTTTCAAATATGAAGTTAATGAAAACAGTAACTGAGGAGGAAATTTCCCTCATTCCCCGTGCAAATCCCAGACAGAAGAACGTATGAACTACACTTCAAAATATTTATAGTGGAGCTAAATGGAATATTCCATTAATACATATTGCGTGTTTTCCTCATGTAAATATTTGAATAATAATAATAATAATAATAGGTTACTTTCTGTCTACTTTTGCTCATAATGATGTAATAAATTCCGCTCTGCTGACATACAATTGTTATTGTTTACACATGGAACTTTATATAACTTCCATTCTTTATGTGTAAATCTTCTCTATCAGTATTATAGTTCAGCAGTAAGAATGTGAAACGATTTGTACATGTTTCTTCGTATGAATGATAGAAGATGTATGTAGATTTTTAAACATATGTGATAAAACAATATACAAACTGTATGAGAAGTTCAAAAAGAAAGGGTTAGAGTTGGAATCCAATCGTGCTTAGCCTGCCGTTGTCTAGTCTCCACAAAACGTATAAGTTATCTGTTTGACGATACAAAGGAACTCTGGAAAGCAAAGTAAACCAGGGAACTTAATGTACCTTCAAGAATATCTAGGCATTCAGTGCAACGAATATTACAACAAGATTTGAATTTGTTTTCTTTGTTTCTCGGTTGTTGCCCACTTTTACCTTATGGTGTCGTGAACAATACCGAAAATACAAAAATATGAATAAAAAAGAAAGAAAAGGAATGCTCTATGAGTTACAGCATAGACAGGCAGCTGTTCCCAGTTATTGGCTGATTCACCTCTAATTTTTAAGGAGAAAAATCAATAATGAACTATACCTGAACATGATTCATGACAACTAAGACAAGAAAGACCTCAAAGATCGAACGTTGTGCTTTATTTTTTGCATTAAATTAAGAGAACGAATATTTGCAGTACATTATCTGCATTTTTAGGCTTCCAAACTGTCTAAAGACCGAAAGTCTTATAGAATGGGTATTTCCGCCCGTCCTTGCGTCTTATCAGTCGACAGGTATCATAGCAAAATCATCCATTTCCGGCTTCAACGTTGATCGCCATACAACAAAAATTGTAATAGATAGCGAAAACATGTTTTCTGAAATGAATTCTGCGTCCCAAGAACAGAATTGATCTTGCTGTTATCCCTCTATACAAATTTAATTTTTCTTTCTTTTTACGTTTCATTGCTGACCACTACTAAGAAACATAAAACCTTAAAATGCAATAAATGTGTGAAAATAGAACCGTCTGCTCGAGTAATGCCATATACTGACGAACTTGTCTATAGATACTTTACAAACTAAATGGACTTTATAAACATTTATTGTGTTTGTGGTATAGTAAATCTCCAAAACTTGTGTGTGCTAACCAGGGTTGGCTGGTTTAAACCAGCTGTTAAAAAAAAAAAATAAACAATTGGTTTACACCAAAAAACGAAAAATGTTCGTAAAATCTTTATGACCACAAATTTGTGGGTTATCACGTGTCACTCTCGTATATTATTCGTATTATATTATCGAATTATCACTTAATAGTGCATAAAGTTTTTATTATTATTATTATTATTATTAACATAGAACAAAATGAACATAATATTTGGTACGCGGAAGGTGAGAAAATAGTCAAAGCATCCAAAAGTAAGAATTACCTGAGGCCAAGGTTGTGTAAACTGGAATATAAACTTTTCCGCAACAAGCTATAACGTAACATTTACCTGACCTCGATATGTGCATAAATTTCCCATTCATTACTCAAAGAGATTATACTACAAAAACAACCCTTTTTTATAAGTTTGTGAATGTTTCTTTTGTGATTTTTTTATAGTTTATTATTGTTATGCAATTGCAATCAAAGAAAAATTCTAAATATTGTTTCGTTTTAATAACAACTTCTATTGATAAAATACATCGAAATACCGTACTTTGGGGGGGGGGGGGGATACAAACCCCACGAGAGGCATTTACTGAAATCAGAAGTATCTTTTGTATCTAGTTATGTATAAATGGGTCAGAGCCAAAATGGACTCAAATAATTCTTATCCTTGTTCACTTTTCTTACTGATATGCAAATTAAGTCGTTGTATTTCTTCAACTTGGACTAATAAAAGTCGTAGTGAACTAACTTGGACTTAATTAGTTCTTCTGTACTCTGCAGTATTTTGAAATTGTCCAGATGTAATTCTGTATAATGTTTTCACTTGTGCAACTGTTTATCTTTTTGTCCTCAAATGACTCTTGACAATTAGACAATTATATTAAAAGTTTGTAAAGATCAGTACAACGTATTAGGAGTCCTTCGTGAGTGAGTCCGCAAACGTATCGCATTTGTGGCCAATTAGTTCCGGTTTTGAGTTCAAATGAAGGACAATTTGTTTCGGATTAGCAATGAGCAAATGCAAGACCAAGACCAAGACCCGAGTGGTCTTGGTCTTGCACTGGAACCCTTGGTTGCAAGAGCCTTGCAAGTCTTATTCTTAAGAAATCTTATGCTTTTCATAGGTAAATTTTGCTCTGGATATAAGGGATTATAAATTCTACAATGCGCCAATAATAACGGAAATACAGTGTATGTTTCGAAATGTAATACTGTACCTAGGTATAGTTTACCTTCGTGTATGTATCATGTTAGTGTACAACATAGGCGATAACCTTTATTTTTTTTCAATGGGTGCCCACACTTCACTACTTATAAAATAAATCACAACGATTCGTAATCTTTTTATATTTTTAACGGATCCAATATTTCAATGAGTTCCAAACTGGGGAGGCTACTCCTGAGACACATGAAAGAAAACCAAGACGGCACAGATTACTGAAATACAATGAATTGCAAAATTATTTCTACATTCTAAAGGCGTCACATTTTTTTCCAATCACGATTAGCTAATCTTTGTATTGAACAAACTTCCAATTAAACATTGAGATTTTGTTTCAATGATTCCAATATGTACTCTATAGGGCAGAAACATGTACACTCATGTCCAAAATTATTGTCGCATAACTGTCTTCTTGTAAGAATATAATTTGATAATGATTTTTGAGGGTACTTTTAATACTGATACTATGTGTATAATCGGGAAATGTATATTTCTGGTAAATTTCATAGATAAAGAATTATAAATACGAAAATTATAATGAGTAAAATAAAACGTTGCTAAATGGAAAAGAAAATTTTGTTTTATTGTTCTTATTTACTGCTCTTTTGACATGAAATTTGCCACATACATGTCTTTGTCAACTATACACGCACTAACATTGTAAGAAAAACAGGGTGAATTCGTTATCAAATTATATTACTAGAATAACATATTTATAGACATGCGACAATAATTTTGGACATGAGTGTACATTACGCTAAAGCGCTGAAAAAATTGGAGACTATAGAAACGCGGGCATGGAGAAGAAAGGAGAGAATTAGATGGGTTGAACGGAAAACGAATGAGAAGGTGTTAGAAACAGTAGCAGTAGGGAAGAATTGAAGAATTTTAGATGTAATTAAGAGAAGGAAGAGGAACTGGTTGGGATATTGGCTGAGGAGGAACCGTATTATGAGAGACGTGCTAAAATGTATGGTAGAAAGAAAGAGAGGGAGGGGACGAAGGAGACTAGTTGAAGGAAGGTATTAAAACAAAAAACTGCTACGTCAAAACGAAGAGACTAGCTGAGGACCATCGTACATCGAAGCTTCTAAGTTGCAACAAGTGGCCTGTCAATAATGGCAGAATAGCAATCATGATGATGATATGTTTAGCAATTTTGGCCAAAAAAGAGAGAAAAATTTAAAATAATAATGATTACAATCACGACCCTTAATGTTTTAGAGTAATTTGAGTGAAAACTGAAAACGACTCAATTGCCTATGATTTTTGTAAAAACTCAACTTATATAAATACTTTTGACCTACTGTATATTAGAAATACAAAATAACGGCATCAAACTCCAAGTTATTTGAAAGAACTACGTACAAAATCACTCTCATATGTGAATATGGATTATTTATTGTTGAATAATGTTATATCGCTCAATCCTCGATATGATGTATACCTAAGGAGGCTAAAAGTTATATTGATACACAATTATTCAACGTATAAACATCCGCCCTTAAGTTTTGTCAATGTCATAAAAATGTTATTTCGATATTAATTTTCTGAGCACACATTAAAAGTTTCCAATGGATGCTTGAGCCTCGGAGCCAAGGCCATGCCCGTGTAGTAGGCACTATAGTGTACAGAATTACTGATGTTCAATACTAATTTCTCTTTAGTTTTGGAAGAATACCACAAATATGTTTAAGTATCTAGTTTAACGTCCCACGATTATGCACCGAGGCTAAGGGAGACTGTAATGATGAGAAATAAATGAATTGGTGGAATGAAGAAAGTAGGAGGAAACGGGAAAATCCCGAGAAAACCCACTTACATGTGTTTGTCCACGAACAAAGCTAACATGGCATAGCTGGTTTCGAACCCGACATGGACCCGAGGTTAACGCTTTACTACTGAGCCGGTACTTGTGTAAGACTCGTGGTCTTGGTCTTGGTCTTGCATGCAAATCTCTTGCAAAAACTGCAAGACCAAGACTCTTGGGCTCATCACTATTTCGGATGTAAGTCGAGAAACTGTTTGAACTCCACTTTAGGTTTATGTGACCCCTTCCACCATAACCCAGTTGTTGCATAATAACCCCAAAGTGAAACAAACTTATTTCTATGTGACATAAATACATAGAGCAAATTATTTAAACCAGAAAAACCTGGTTTAAACAAAAAAAAAAAGTTTAAACCAAAAAACCGGTTTTTTCAATAAAAACCACAGTGTTTGCCAACCCTGGTGCTAACACATCTCTAGGCTAAGCCTTGTCTTTGCAGGCATAGCTTCATACTTGCAGCAGCCCTTTTCATCTCCCGTGAGGAAAAATACCCCACACCACCGATTATATATTTTAAACAGAATGTTTTCAATTGACCTCATTTTCTTTCCCTAGATCTTGTCTTCAAAAATGATTTGGAAAAAAGCATCATGTCTGAGTAAACTTCGCTTTGCGTCCTTCCATTACTTTTAGTTACTTTAGTACTGGTGCACAACAGTCATAAAAATGTTTATAGTAAAAATAAGCGAGTGCATACAAAAGATGATGCCCACTCCAGGTGGTATCCTTACGCCGACACTAGAAATTACAATCGATTAATTTTAACTAAATGGGCCCAACCGCATTTATTTCTACTACCGTACCCTACTCTACTATAACCTTTTAAAGAAGCAATCTTACTTATGATTCTCATCTGAAGCGTGTATTATAAAGTTTACCCGAGGGGTGTCTGAGATGTTAATTTTCTCTGTTGGAGCATACCTACACCATGCAAGAAGCCTATACTTTATGTTTACACGTACGGGGTTACTAGTATAAAACCATTACAGGTGCTCTGACGCTTTCTTCCTACAGACACACCCCCGTGCGAGTCCCCTGCTGCGCTCCCCACTGACTCCGTTAAATAGCATTCTCGCTCTTTGTGGCCATCAATGCAAATTAAGTTTGTTTTTCGCACAATAGTTTTTATGGCGTAAGTAACGACACATATTTGTATCCGTACGGGGAAGCATATCAGTTTGTACCCAAATTATCAATGTGTACTTCTCCAAAGGAGAGTATAATTAGGCCTAGTATGTTAAGTGAGAGGAATTCTACAACACGCTTATTTACATATTTTTCAATTCACACAATTGTGATCTCATAGATTGCTACTAGCAAAGCTGAACTTAACTTCCAACGATCGTATCCACGATCCACCATAATATACTCCAAGAAATATTAAATAATAGGACAGAAACCCCTACTGAGCTAAACTAATACACACAAAAAAAACCTGTACCACGATGAACGAACGTGATAGCTATTCAAATGTATCTTAAATAGACAAAAATAATGTACAATTACTTATGTAATAATATATATACTTCTAATTGCAGTATATGAATACCGTAATAGAAATTCACAATACGGTGCATTTTATTTACAGCAACTTAAAGATGCCCTACTTACAAAGGTTCCAGTTTTGCCGTCAACCAAGACTTTAAAACTTCCTGATTTTCGATCAGCATCTTTGTAGATTATAATTTGTACACTTAGAAATGAATGGTATAACAATTCACATATCACAGTTCGTATTTCTCGCGAAACGAATGTAAAAAATTGCCCGCACTGAAACTGCAAGATTATCCATATGATACAAGTCTATTACATATAACACTTTCCTCTGATGTTTCGAAAGTCAGTTCATTAATACACTGGTACACATTTTATATTGTTCACACAAAATAATTACCATAATTCGACATAAAATCTTCTAAAATATACATATTTCATCGGTACATCACCATTTTAACTAGCACAATTTATTGCATACAAAATCTCCCCCTCTACATTGCCCCTCACATAGCAAACCTGTCCAAGTGTCCAATCAAAACAGCAAAACATTCAAAAAAGTTTGGTTTTACTTCTCTTCAAACTTTGAATTCGCAGTCTGCCATATGTAGGGCACACGGATTGAAATTTGATCGTATTCTGTATGAATCCTTGTAAAAGTTAGAGAGCAATAAGTAATGCAAAAGATGTAAATATCTTTTAAAACTACTATGTCTATTATTGCAACTAAGATGCAGATTTTCCGTCATGTTGACGCAAATTGTTATAAAAAGTGCGCCATTTTCTCGTTTTAAGCTTGTCTCAGACAGACCTGAAGTAAGGATGCGATTCACGACCTTCCTTAAAGATCTTGTGAGAAGTATTGTCCGTTTACTGTAGCCTGGCGCTGTGTTTTGACACAAAACCTGGCTAGCGAATGTTAGCAGTCCTTCCCCTTCTTTGCCCTTAACAAAGTGGTAACAGTGGCACTAGCTCATCAACTTTAGCACCAGTAGGGTTTGGTATTTGCAAGTTGCGTAAATTGCGTTTACTTCTTCTCTCACCAGGACCGTAAGTTGTGTGGGGCAGGGGAGGGGCAACTGCCCCCCAGAGAGGTTCCCCGCTATTCGAAGGGGCCCGTTTTGAGACAAAATTTTCTTAATCCATATACGATACGAACATGAAATTATAAATGAAGCATCAAACTATTTCACTACATTACTTAAAGCAGAGCACAAAAGGTTAATAAAACAAAAGTGAGTCGTGGGCCCACTTCAGTAAAAAACGTCTACTATTTGGGGCCGTAGAAATAACATTTATTCGTATGGTTTTGAGATTTGTCAATATTGTCCCCTGAATTAATTTGTCATGTATGGAAGGGGCCCAGGGGCATAAGTGACGGCCCCGCAGACCTTGCCGTTTCCACAGGCTCCGGCGGGACATAAATAGTAAGAGAAAGATAGAAAGAGGAGGGCCCAAGAATGAGAAAAAACTTTTTCTAGGAGGCCCAAATACACGTATTAATGCTTACCCCCCCCCCAAAAAATCTAAGTTACGGCGCTGTCTCTAATGTGAATTAATTAGTACTGTTCTGCTAATAGTTAACTATATCAGGTTGGTCTCTTTAAACCTTGGGCCGTGGAGACAAACAATCTTACAGAAGGATAGTATTCAGATTTTAAGAAGGTGGGGAAAAGAGAGCGAGGATGAGAAAGATGAGAAGAAAGAAAGAAAGAGAATGAAAGAAACACTTCTACATTTACTTCATAATGAATTTAAACACATATAAACGAAAAAGGGATATCGAAACCCACCACCATAATATTTGTGGAAGTGTTGGCAGCATAATATTCTGGTGAAATATATTTCCCGCCAATTCTGGGGCCTCAGTGTTTGGCCAAATTCTGGCCTTACAGCAGTGGCGGATCCAGGGGGAGATCGGGGCAATTGCCCCCCGCCCCCCGGAGAGGAAACTTTCTTATTTTATATATTTAAATAAATCCCATCCCAGAGTTTGGAGCTCTTAAAAGTAGCTCGAACTAGCAGTATTAACGCCCCCCCCCCCAGAAGTCCGTCCTTGATCCGCCCCTGTCTTACAGAAGCTATTGTCGAGGCATTCACCTTGTGGGACTGAGGAAAGCCTTAATAAGGGATACCAGCCAGAGCTGGGTTCATGCCCAGGCTCGATCTACCTATTTTAATGCTTTGTGTGTGGGGTGTGTGTGTGTGTGTCTGGTAAGAGCACCCAAACAGGGTAAATGCGTACTGCTTTAAAATGTTTACATGTTAAAATTCGCTTTATACTGTACTTTGAACCAGTGGCGGCGTAAGGCAAACTGGGGCCCGGGGCCAGTGAAGTAGATCGGGGCCCCTTTTCGAACATTCGTGATTTATACACTTCTATTTTTGACATTCATTTACATAATCATATTTTTTCCTGTTTACTCCTCCCCATTTCCCGTTGGTGTGTGTGTGTGTTTAGATCATTTTAATCTGATATATATATATATATATATATATATATATATATATATATATATATATATATATATATATATATATATATATATATATATATATATATTAAACAAATGGGGTGACATTCAGCATCCCTGTCTATTTTTTTAATACTTAGAACCGCCTTCAGGCTGGTATCTAAAAATAAAACTGGGCCAGGACTATCATTGCATATTGTTTTCTTTTTATTCATTTTTAAACAAAGGAAACGATAGAAAAAGGATTAGGCATACAAGTGTAACGGAAACTACAACCCACGAAAGAAATAACATAATCTTAAGAACAAACACAACAATAATCAAGAATCCAGAATTTATCCTACACCTATCCTATCATAGTATCAACGCGTACTGTAATTAGATGGAATAGTGGAAGTAATGATCCTAATAATACATTTAGAGACAAATTTACTTACAAAATGTGACAATAAGCTGACATTGCAAACATTGCAAATAATAATATAACCGATGCGATTTCTAAATGTAAGCTCTATGTTTTCTAGAATTCTTTGTTCGGTTCTCGCCTTTGGTGTTTCTCCTGTAAAATTTCTCATATGAGTCAGTTTATTCATAGTTTCTCCCTGTCTGAATTTGCGCTACATAGGTTTTATTTGATTAATACTTAAACAGTTTTTTTTTTAACCGAACTATCAGTAAATAATGGTTAGAATAGATTTCTCTCCTGCGTGTCTTCTTCATTTATCTTTCGCTAGGTTTCTCTCCAGTGATAATGTACGATCTATTTAGTCTCACTACTTTTGCCGAAGTATCAATGAATAGTTAAGCAGTAGAATATTTCTCTCCTCCTTGTCTATTTTATTATTGTTTGCAGATTTCACATTTGTTTTACGATTATATTATTTTATATTTAATAATTCAGTCATGTTTATATTCTGTCACTTATGACTATTTCCATTACCTCTTACTAACATAGTATTAGAGTAGTATATTATAACAAAAAATCCTGAATGTAGTGAATAATTGAGGATGGGTCTATAGATTAAATATATAAGCACAGAATTCTACTACGGGTTATACCATCCTACTTTTCATTACTATACCATCCTACTTTTCATTACCATCTATCACCAGTCATTTGACAGATCTTAACGGCTTTTTATTACTTTTTTGGTACTTTTGTATTTTTATTGCCTTAATTTGTACTTTCGGCAGTAGTTACACTACCATATTAGCCTGTGTTCCACCAACATTCAGAATGATACCTTCCTTGCTTTGGTAGCAGCGAAAGTCTCAACTATATTATCAAAATCCAAAGTGGATGCTAGTTCATTTTCGATAGAAAGAATGTCCAGACTCGTGAATCTTTCTTGACTCATTGTGGAACGCAAGTACGATTTTATCAATTTCATTTTGCTGAAAGACCTTTCACACTATGCGACAGATACGTGCAGTGTTATCAAAATCTGAAGAGCGGTTGGCAAACTTTAGTAAATTTCAAGCTCCATTGAAGATATATATTTCAGGTTGCCTTGCGGGGAAAAGTCAAGCTGTTCTTTAGCTTACTGAGCACACCTTAGTGAACGGATTATATCCTTACAATCCTGAAATAATTCTAACCCATCCAGGTCATTCGGGTAGAACAAAGCCAAATCAGAGCAACATGCTTCTAGCCTGTTCTTGCTCTCATCATCTAGCTGCTGCACAAAGTTGGCCATAGAACACAGGAAAACAAATCTGTCGTTCAGGTCATGCATCTGAGTAAAATGATCATACATTCGTTGTCTCATCTCATCTAGAATTTTATTGATATAGCGCGTCACTTTGTCCTGTGCAGTCAGGGGTTCATTTTTTGCTTCTCCAGGCATGCATCTCTTTCTCCTGTGTGTATACACAGTTATGTTCCATGCCCTGCAACTTCTTTCAGCTGCAGATATGATTTCCTTGCCCAGGTCAAGTCTCCAGGTATCAATGGTGTCAACCAGGCTCTGTAACTGAATAAGAGTTTGATTGAAACTCACATCCTGAGATTGGAGGAATTTTTGGATCCGATCAATGTATAAGAGATCTGCAGACCAGAAATATAGTAAAGCGATGATGTTAACTAACTGGATGCTTGCAAGAAGAAGAACAGCATCTCCTCTAGTATCAAGTGTTTCAGTCGAAGTGTCACGCAGATCTTCCAACAGATCAATTACTTCATCCAATTGACTAGAAAGTGCCTTCCAAGTTTCTGCTTTTGAACTCCATCTAGTGTCAGTTTTACGTTTCAGACCAATCTTTAAGTGATTTTGCAGCACATTTCATCGGTGAGTAGATCTAGAGAAGAATACCAAAAACGTTCCATTGCACCAAACAAAGTGTTCGCCAGAACGTTAACGTGCGCAGCATGTAAGCCACAAGGTTCAATGAATTATTGTTACAAGGAACGAAAATGGCCAAAAGACTTATATTCCGTATCAAAGTTTCAACTCCAGAATATTGCCCGGTCATTGTAGGCTGATTTTATCACAAGATTGGCCTTTGCAATCTTAATATCAAGCCTATCACGTTGTAGTTACTTCAGTATTTCAGCAGTCTTTCTTTTGACAGAGATAAAATCAATAAATGCTTACCGAACTTGAACAGAATCACGTTGTATGTCAACAAATCGAATGATTTGTGACAACTGTTCCACTTGCGAACAATCAGGGGTTGAATTAAATATAATGCTGAAGTATTTTGAATATTTGAACACTTGTTTTCTTATTGAACATTTTCTTCATTCTAAATTTGTGGGTTGAAATGTAAATTCATACACCAAAAAACAAGAGCAGAAATGGGGAAACCAGCTAAGCAAAAGGGTTTCGCTTGCTGAAAATTCGACTTGTAAAGGACAAAATAAAAAGACAGAAGAAAAACAAGTGAATCTGCGACTATAGCATTTGCACCAAAGAGCTTTCAGTTTGCAACAGAATACTAGTACCCTAATAAAGCATTACGTTCATCCCTTCTCTCTATCCTTCTTTTGATGAATAAACAGTGATGTTTTAGGAAGCAGGCTAGCAGAAGGGGCCCCATTACTTGCATCATAAGACCTTAGAATGTGAACAACACAATACACTTTGACTTTCTTTTATTAAATTTTAATCTACACAGCTTTTCCCTTTAAATTTCTCTGAGGTTATTGAACAAAGCGAAACTTTTATTTTATTCGTGTTTTAATCCACATACATTTTTTCCTTTAAATTTCTTCGGTGTCACAAGAGAGTAAAACTTTTATTTTATTTATTTTTAACCTACATTCAATTTTTGTCTTTGATTTTCTTGGGAGTTCCAAGAAAGTGAAACGTTTACTTTATTTTTCACCTATATTCAGAGCTTTTTCCTTTAAATTTCTTTGGGAGCCTCCAAGATAATAAAACTTTTATTTTATTTATTTTTAACCTACATTCAGTTTTTTTTCCTTTAAATTTCTTTCGGGTCTCCAAGAGAGTGAGACCTGAAGCTTATAGCTTGTATAGCTTATACGGAAATCCGGAACTGATTAGCTTTATTAGACAGATATTTCTATTGTTTCATCCGTCATTTGGTGTAATATTGATTGACAAATTGCGTTTCCTTTTAGGGAAGGTGTGGATTATAAACCTTGGCAGCCCTTGTACGGCTCATGCTAACAAAGTTCCTTATTATTAATTATGTTTTACCTACCGTCGGAGGCCCCCAGAAAGTGCGCCCCCTTGCCATCCTTGCGCCGCCAATGTGTATTACGTAATTACCAAGAAGAGAATGCAAGAACGTTTAAAACAGCATAAAGATGATGTAAGATTGAAGAGAGACACGAATGCCATTTACAAGCACGTAGAAGAAACAGGTCACTGGGAAGGAGTGAAAATGTTGGAATATGAAGGGAGACAACTGGTTAGGAAGTGGAAAGAAGCGAAGAGGATAAAAGAAGTGTACGTTAAAGCTATGAACTTGAATAGTGGTTTGAATATTAATGAAGAATGGGAGGATATTTTGAAAAGGGAAGAAAGAAGAAAAGTAGAATATAAGAAGAATATAGGGTTAAAAATCTTATTTATATGTTTTCAATATTCACGTTGTTAAGTAGTAATCAATATTCAGGTAGAAAATTTAGTATTCAATATTAGGTAGAAAATTTCAATGTTTAGATAGTTAATTAGTATTTAATTTAGTTAATATATGTTAAAAAAAATATAAAGATTAATTAACAATGTATTATTTCAGTTAGTTAAGAGTTTAAAATTGTCACAACAATGGGTATATATTTTGAATTTTAATGAAAAATGAAAAAAAAATTATTCTTGATTGGTAGAGATAACAAATTATGTTATGTTATCTATGATTTCAGTTGGAATAGTAGTCTGAAGAAGGAAGTGATATACTTCCAAAACTGTAACATTTCTCGTTAATTTATAATAAAGAATTAGACAGCCTTGTAAGAAAGCTATGTTTGTGTTAAACAATTTACATTTATATGTAAGTGGATTTGCTCAACTTGACTTTATTACTGATATTATAAACACATTAAATTTATAAATGTTATAAACCAATTAGATTGAGTAAATGCTAGAAGATACATGTCTCATAAATTTATCAGCATTTGCGCATACAGATTTATGTTCACAAAATTTTCAAGATACTTACTTACTTATATTTTAGCACGTAACGTTGCCATACACGACCTTTCATTCTACCTATTTCTCGAAATTCCATACGTTAATTCACAAGTAAAAGAAGTCCGAGTATCTCTTCAGAAATTCGAGTCAGAGAGAGGAGACAGACCGACGTCTATTACTAATGGTGGTTCAGGGTTTATTAATAGTACTTCATCTCTATTTCTACATAATTCTAAATTACTTTACAAAATTGTTCCTTTTCATCATTTGTCAATTATTACTTTGCTAATTTTGGCTGTTCTTTAGCATTTGGGGCCAGCTTTTGCACCTACTTTTTTGCGATATTCTATTCCGATGCGGTTGTTTTATGGTTTCACACGTTGAATTACGTTACCAACATTAAATTCAGACAGCATTGCAGAGCGAGCGTTAGCGAATGAAGGGGGGTTAGAGCCCCGCATGGCACATTGTTTTCTATCTTCGTTACCATCAATTCACTTTCTTTTCTCACATAAATCACTTCTACTTACCTTTCTGTTTTGTATAAATCCCCTACTGCCCTAAAAAATTGTGTTCGATACTTTCTTGACTACTTGAACATCTCTATTAACTCATTTCTTCCGTAAATCATCCTACTTTTTGCTAGTTTTGCCCCCCCCCCATACTAAACAATTACCTTACTTTCTGGTGCAAATGGAAATGGAACTTAAAAGCTCATATTATTAGTTATATAAAGTACCGTCAAATAATTTTAATTTTTTTTACCTCCAAATTCTTTAAAACCTAGAAGTAAATCATAATATATTAAAATAAAGTAATTAGTCATATGGCTCTTATAATTTGGAAGATAAAGTAGAGAAATGGAAATAAATTCCTTCCCGGGAATTTATAGGCCAGGGAAAACACGGGAATATTCCCATTTTTAAATTCCTTCCCACCGGGAATATTCCCACTGCCCATCACTAGCTGTGACTCAACAGACATTGTTGAATTTAAATATAGTAATAGATTTATCACTCAATCTAGTTTTGGGCCTCTGACTAAGCCTCCCCGCTGGTATAGTGACTAGTATGAGCGCCTTTGGTGTATACGGTCCTTGATTCCAATTCCTCTGGAAAAGACGTGAAATTTGAGCTCATTACAGTGGTACAGATTCCACCTTAAACCGTACGTGCACATCTAAGGGTAAAAAATACCGAAGATACCTTGCGATCGAGGTCGAGGTTGAAGTCTCGGTCGCTACCTCGATAATCGCACAAACGCATGGATTCAAATGGGTAAGCGCATGCCGAAGATATACGCTATATCGCGACCTAGAGGTCGACCGCAATGGTGAATTAGTGGTCGCAATGACATACAACCGATGTTCAGTTGCAGCATCGCTGTAAATCGTGTTCTCATTGGTTCTCCCTGAAGCACTGCACGAAATAAAATCTTAATTTGTTCAGAGTTTAGTTTGCAGAGGGTTGTGGGTATATATGCTCAAGACGTTTTGCTGCACTTTAAATTTGATTATGAAAGACATATTAATAGAACTAATGAGGAATGTTCTAGCAATATGGGATAAGACGCACAAACAACATCAAATAGGCAAGTTTTAAATAGAGAATGGAAGAAAATAGCAACTCAAATGTCAGATAAATTATTCATATATATTTGAGTACTATACTATAGCTTATTATTATATAACGCAGAGGTGGTTACAGGGAGAGCGCTTTCGGACTCAAGTCCCTAAATTCCAGAATTTCTAATGAAAAGAGAAGCTAGTGAAAATCATATCTTAAAAAATCTCCACTCCCTCACCCCCATATTCCGAGATTAATAAAAAGAATGTCTTTTAAAATAGTCACTGATATAAGGTAAAGAAATACCTGTAAAGATAGGTACGTATCTATAGGGAGGCAACATCGAATAATGGAATTGCAGTGATTCATTTGCCGAAGTTAATAAACCCTCCACCTCAAAACCTGAAGGCATACTATTTTTTTTTTTTTTAACTGGGAAATTATTTCTCGCCTGACTGCTGAAAGAGGGGATTTCTTCATAGAAGATTGAAAAAGATAAAAGTCTTTGATTTATTGATAGAAATGGACAAGAGATGAAGTTCAAATATTTTTGGGAAAAAGAGACGAGACTTTGACATTTCTCATAGAAAGGGCCCATCCCTATTTATAAACTGTTTGGTTCTTTCAATTTCAAAATGTGGTTTTGCTGTGATTTATATGCACTGACAATAATTTCACAAGTCACAATAATGTTTCTCCTTAAACTGAGAACTTACAGCGAGGATGCGACCTCATCGCTATGTGCGTTCTTCACCCATCTAGACCTAGACATCAAGGTAGCGACCGTGACAAACCTCGACCTTGATCA
Organism: Thermobia domestica; assembly: GCF_964235325.1. Lineage (NCBI taxonomy): Eukaryota > Metazoa > Arthropoda > Insecta > Zygentoma > Lepismatidae > Thermobia > Thermobia domestica. The sequence goes on along the minus strand of NC_137463.1, from coordinate 114,516,059 downwards.
CGAGGTATCTTCAGTATGTATTTACCCTAATATTGTGTAGGTGTTAAAAAGCGATGGTAAACTCCAACTAAAACCTGACCAAACCAAGCAATTTCATACTATGTAACAACTTGTGTTACATTTTGGTTGGTTGGTTGGAGCTTAGCTTCCCTTTTTAAAACATTCGCTATTCCACTCAGATAATACTCTGATGAAGACAATGATATACTGCCAAAACTCCAAACCGGTTGTTTGATTGATCAGCTTTTGGACTTTTTAATTCAATGTATGATAGATTTAGATCGTCTTCTGAGTTCCATATTTCCAGCGCACTGATGTTATGTGTATTGTGACGTCATGGACCAATTGAAGTGGGTGTCAATTTCGAGAAATTCCGCAGCTACGTCGTATAAATTACATGTAATATAGTTTTTATATAACAACATTAATATAACAATGGATTTTCCCTTAAGAACATGATTAAATTATATATGATTTTTCTTTACCGTACATTCCAACAATAGTTGAAACAATAAAGAATGGCCATCGTCTTTGGAATAAAAATCTCCAAGCAACAGATGAGCGAACGAAGTATTCGAAAGTGGACGAGTTTTTACAAAGCGGAAACTGAGAATGACTTCATGCACATCTTTTAATTTACATCAATTAGCGATGCGACCTCGTGACACCTTGTTGGTCCGTCCAACATCAGCTCCTACGTCTTTGCGCCGATTTCAGTCTCAACCACTGCTTAAGTTTAATGATTGTACGACTAAAACTCACATGGGAAATATCAACAGAGCCGAGCGTCGTCGTTGGATTATGACATGTTCCAGTTGGATCAGAATGCGATTTCAAAGGATCTTTTCACGATCTACTGGAAGAACCAGAATCTTTACTGAGAGGTCAATGAACGTAGCAAATCGTGATAATTTCATGAATTTGCAAATAAGTACAGTGTTGCTAGATGCACCACAGCATTATTCTTTGCCGAACAAGATCCTGATGGCCAAAAAACGAAAGAGATTGTGGAAGAAAATAATTGAATTTTTGAGATGGTCACTTGCATACAGAAATTTGTCCTGTACTTATCACCTCATGAGCATCCACGGAGAGACACTGCTGAAGGTATTGGGAAACCTTTCTGTCTTGCCAACATTTTCTGCAGACCAATTTGACGACCAAGGACTGCCATACGTCTTTTGTAGTCAATTGGACATTTATCATGATTTTGCCTCAAACAACATTACAGTGTATGGAAAAGACTGGCGTGGTACAGCATCCTTCCCGACTGCTCTGGATTATGAATTGATGATTGGGTGTGTTATTCTCAACTACGGACCAGTTGAATTGCTCACATTTATTGAGTGGACGGTATCGAATCATTTTCTAGGAATAAAGCTCCATCCGATCACAAGAGACGGTGACTATATTTGCCATTTTGCAGCTCTAATCATTATTGCTGACTTGGAAACAACACGGCTGCTCAGATGTCGTTTGGCAAAGAAGGAGAAAATATTCAGAAACTGGAGAAGGATGCTTCATATCAAGCCATTACATATGTTAGAAGAATATGAGCCTGAACATTACACTTACACTTCTTGCACAACTAAATCTAAACACTCGAGTCGATTGCATGTGCGACGCCTTCTTCCTCGTTGTGGCAGATGGATTAGAAAAAGGTGGCGAAGACTTTGTACTTGTCGAACGAGACATAGTGGAAGAAACAACCAATCAGTGGATGATTATACACTGCACGTGTCCATCAGAGAAAGGAGACAATTACTTCGAAGAATTTTAGAGTATATGAAATGGTTCTTTTCATATAGAAGCATATTTTCCGTATGTCACATTATGACTATTGAAGGAAATACGTTGTTAAAGGCAATGGGAGATCTATCTATCTTAGCATCTTTCTGCCCCAGTCAGTTTGAAGACCAAGGACTGCCTTATATATTCACAGATCGAATTTGTGTTTTGCTCGACTCATCCTGCAATGACGTCACTATTGGTGGAAGCGACTGGCGTGGAACAGTAGCTCTTCCGATTGCTTTAGACAATGGAATGACTATTTGTTGTGCCATTATTAACTACGGGCCAGTGAAATTGTTTACCTTTGTTGCATGGTCTTTATTGAATAATTTGTTGGCAATAAAAATACACCCAATAACAAGAGAAGATAACAATATCTGCCATTATGCAGCCTTGATTGTTGTTCTGGACTTGAGGACAGGAAAACTGGTGAAATGTGGTATGGCAAGGAAAGAGAAGTTGTTCAGGAACTGGAAGAGAGTTTTGTCTATGAACATACTTGAGACACCAGAAGAAGATAACTCTGAAACTTCGAAAAACATCTCTGGTTCCACTGCGATTGATCATCGGAGACAATTCTCCTTTCAAGGAGGTTGGTTTCCTCGATGCAGAAAATGGATTGGAAACAGATGTCGAAGACTCTTTTCTCGTCGCAACAGATGTCAGTTTTAAATCTTAACATTAAGTAATGATCTATCTTGTGAGGATGTTGACTATTTCCTAGAAGAAAGGTACCTAATTCAGCATCATTTCTTACAAAATGATGCACGTAAACTGACAATCATTGTGTGCTTTTCGAAATAAGTTGTGGCGTACTGCAGTTAGGTTAATCTACAAAGAAACTGAGACATTAAATAATCGCAAACCGTAAAGGAAGATAAACAGCTGATGTTCATAGCCTCACCACAAGAATCTGCTGCGTGGAACCATCGAAGCACTGACCCTGTGGTGAGAGTACTAGCTATAATACATATAGCTAAGAATACACACAGTGCTAATCAATATCCCTGTTTGTCAGCAGCTCCAATTCCATCTTGTTCTTAATGAAGGGATATATATATATATATATATATATATATATATATATATATATATATATATATATATATATATATTCTCCTCTTTATTAATTTGGTTCGTCTGTTCTGAAATTGTCAGCAACAAGAAGCACTACTAGTTTGAAATTAGCAATAATAATTTAAAAATTTTGATTGATATTGCTCTTATAACAGGCTATTTTTAACTTTTGCAATCTTTGTTTTATTAGTAGAATACAAACGGTAGTAAGAAAATCTGAAAATCTGAATTATGTATGTTATTCTCATGTAGGTTTAGGAGATTTGTTTTATATTACAAGCAAATGCCATATTGTATTTTGGAACAAATGAAAATTAATAAAGTTATTTTATATCATGTCTTTAAGATTGAATTATTAAAATATAGTAAATTATCAATATTTAGTTGACATAATGGATTCAATTTAAGAATTGAAAAATACTTATTCTAAGGAAAATTAGCTTTGAAATACGAGGGTATTTCCAAAAGTTTCAGAATTTACACTGAAATATCGCCCTACTGGTAATAAGTAGTTCATGGCATATAAAGAAAAAATCATGTATTCGTTTCAATTGTCTATCTGCATCAGTTCGTTGGAGGCAGTTATCTGAATCAATCACAATGCTATGAGCTTGCATACTGCATAACAATGCTCTAGTCCACACGATTGTTGTTGCCAAGATGCAGTGCTAAATCTGGATTGTAGGGTGAGTGCTGAATCTCTTTGACGCCACAATCTTTCGCTGCAATTTTGACAACAGCTATATGTACTGGAGGATTGTGATGCAGAATGCTTGCTCAACGCATAGTGACTTATTCACATGACTGCCTCCAACGAACTGACGCAGGTAGACAGTTGAAATTGGGACATTCCATGCAAATCAACAAGACTTGACCATCTCGGATTTTTGTAAAAATTGGTATAAAGCTTTATTACAGTGGGAGATGAAAAAATCCCAAATACTACCTCTCCCCCTGAAAGTATCTCCATACAGGGTGTTCAAAAATGTCAAAATGCATTTTTCAGTTACAGTGATTATTAAAAAATGTCATAAAATGATTAATTTGTGTATTAGAGACGTGAAAAAAACACCATCGGAAAGCTTAAAAATTGCTCTACAAGTTGTACTATATTGAAAAAACCTGTAAAATAAAAAATAACACCTCAAATATTCAAATTAAGATTTGAATTTTGAATTTCGCATAGAAATGTCCCTCTGAATGTGTTCAAAATTGTTCAGATTGTAGTCTCGTATGTGTACTAAAACACCACAAAGTTGTATTTTGGGCACTCAATGGGATCCGGTTCAAAATTCAACATAAACCAAGCATTGCACGATATTGACCATGTGAATATCTGGGTTCAGATCGATAACCATTTGCCTGGAGTTATTTACCTACAGCATCAAAGTAATTTATATTCAATTTCATTTATTTCTTGATGTATTCATTTGAATTTACACAATTATCCACCTTTTGAGTTATTTCGAGAGGTATTACGTTTCCAAACAGTACTTAATACAGGTCATTATTCTTGTTAGTCAGTATGGATGTTTCTAAATTTATATTGGCTACATTGATACTTGTTATTTTCATTCCTTTGTTTCAGGATTGCTGTCACAGATATGTGGAAGTGGATAATTGAAATAGAAAAAAACAATTTATTGACTAATTGTTTGTGCTGAAAGTGTGTAAAATGATTGTGAGCAGTGTGTTTCTGTGTGACTGTGTTTCATACCACATTTGATACAAATATTGTGAAAGGGAGGAAAATATATCCCTCCCTTTCATAATATGTTCTGTAATAGCAATCCTGAAACAAAGGAATGAAAATAACATGTATCAATGTAGCAATGTAGCCAACATAAATTTAGAAATATCCATACTGACTAACAAGAATAATAACCTGTATCAAGTACTGTTTGGAAACGTAATACCTCTCTAAATAACTCAAAAGGTGGATAATTGTGTAAATTCAAATGAATATATCCAGAAACAAATGAAATTGAATATAAATTACTTTGATGCTGTAGGTAAATAGCTCCAGGCAAATGGTTATCGATCTGAACCCATATATTCACATGTTCGATATCATGCAATGCTTGGTTATGTTGAATTTTGAATAGGATCCCATTGAGTGTCCAAAATACAACTTTGTGGTGTTTTAGTACACATATGAGACTACAATCTGGACAATTTTGAACAAATTCAGAGGGACATTTCTATGTGAAATTCAAAATTCAAATCTTAATTTGAATTTTTGAAGTGTTATTTTTTATTTTATAGGATTTCAATATAGTACAACTTGTAGAGCAATTTTTAAGCTTTCCAATGGTGTTTATTCCATGTCTCTAGTGCACATATTAACCATTTTATGACAATTTTTACTAATCACTGTAACTGAAAAAATACCGTTTTTTGGCATTTTTGAACACCGTGTATAGGGACACTTTCAGAGGGGGAGAGGTAATATTTGGGATTTTTTCATCTCCCACTGTAATAAAGCTGTGCACCAATTTTTACAAAAATCTAAGCTCGTCAGGTCAGATTTTGCCATTTCATTGATTGATTTCACATGGAATGTCCCAATTGATACTTTATTTCTTCCACAGATGGTGTTTATGCAATGAAAGGTTTATTATGAGTGACGCGATATTTGAGTGTCCTGCTGGAGACTTTTGGAAATACTTTCATATATAATTAGGTATAACACATGCAAGAAAAATTCGTCCTTCACTGATTACAGCAAAACTTTATTTTGATAATGCAACGCAACAAAAGTTAATCAATACAGTTAATTTTCAGATAATCGATAACAATCAACTTTCCCTCTTTGGTCCATTTTGATGCAAAATCTTCACAAGGAATTCCAAGTTGAGTTCAATACAGCATGTCTTCCCATTATTTGGAATATCTCTGCACATTGAGTGTGATTTATATCCTAACTCATTCATACGGAAATTTCTTGTTCTTAATAATCGCAAACCACACCATAACATTTCATACACGAGGCTACCACCATGTGAAGTATAGTCAAGTTCTGATGAGTTTCATCGATAGCACAAGATATATAATAGCTTTTTACTAAGTTCAAAACCCCAATTTTGATGGTCAATAACTCGAAAACTAAAGATCTGCACGCTATAATATTTCATGCTAAGATTGCATGCGTACTAAACTCTTCAAGGTGTACAACTTAGCTTAGTTTGCTTAAGGTGGAAACAGTTTCATCGATCTTGTTTTAGTGATATTTCTTGATTTCACCATGTGCAATTCAAAATTGGATGGCCAAGATTTCGGTAATCTGCACACCGTGTATTTCATATGAATATTAAGCTCGTCAAACCCTACCACCACGACAATTTTGGTCAAGGTTGCGAAGCGATAAAAGCTTCAAACCTCCTTTTAATTTCTTCTGATTGATATTTCGCAAAATCTCGTCTTATTTACACGCTAGAGTTAACGAAACAAGCTTGTACAAAATTTAGCGCTCATATACTCAGCAGTTTCTTAGATCAGGTAGATAGGTGAAAAATGTTCAACATAATCTTTATTAAATGTCTTTCAGTGAAAAACTAGCAATAACTTAGTTGTATTTTAATATAACTAAATAAAGCATACGCCAAACTAAAGCAAATTTAACGATACGTTTTACTATCATTCTGGCTATTTGCTTATGATTGGCAATATATGACTGAAAAAATGTTCGAAAAATAAATATTTTCATTCATTAATTTTTCTCGTTACTAATTTTAAGTATGAGTAACAATAACTGATATCATATTTTATCTTGTTATCTTTTATACAATTTAATGTTTGAATGATACAGATTTGGCTAGTAGTTTAAGAGATTCAAGCATTCAAAGCCAAAATTATATGCTTAGCCTCTAGCCACCGTCTTAGGTTGACCAAAAAAGACAAGGTGATACCCCGTCAGATTCTCACTTACTTGTTAGAATGATGCCATGAATGAGAAACTGTTAAAAAAAAAAACGCGGACCATAATGTAAAGTTCAGCTGAGTTTTGACCTTCTACCACAGGGCTACTACAAATGTTTTATTTTCCCTCAGTTTCAATGGAAAAGCAAAAGATAACTGTCCCGATATTTTTATTCATTCTTGCTATTACATTTAATCGTGCGTCCATTACGTTTTTTTTTAATTTACTTCCAACTGCCTCCCTTCCCCATTTCTTTCTTCCTCTACAATTCCCCAGATAGTGTGATTTCGTCATCTCTCATATATGTGATGGTCTAACATGGCCATTGATGCCGAAAGCCCACAGATCTACGTAATTCTTAATCTCTAATCCTACTTTCAATTGTAGGATTGAAGGATGCGAGAAATTTTGTGCAGCAAATACACACTACATGGATTCATTTAGACAGCTTTACCACTCAGTTTGGCATATTCAGATTTTAATGCTCACGAATTGTATCGTTATTAAATTCACATGCGAAGGCTGGAACTTTAATAGTGGTAACTCTTTATTTAGAACTGATATAAAGAAGATATATGTTACAAAGGTTTATAGTCCTTGAATGTAGTCAGTCACCAGCTGATGTATGAATCGTTGCTAGCGATGTGTAAGTCGTTGGATACCTGTTGGGTTGATAGTTCTAATGGACCAGTCTACTGCCTGAAGAATCTATTTAACAGTTCTAAAACGAATGTCTCGAAAAGATTTCTTCATTTCAGGAATCAGCCCAAGTTACAAGGTTTTAAGTCCGGGGAATAGGGTGGATGATACAGCATTCCCACCCACAATGATTTAACAAATCAGTCACACCTTACACTGTATAAGCCCGAGCGTTATCCAGCAAAATGATGGATGAGTTCTGAAAAAAGTGTTGTTGCTTTTTTCCCAAGGCTGGTCTCAAGTTGAGTTCCAGAAAAGTACAAATATATTGCGCGTTGACGGTCTGCCGGAGAACAGTGTGAGTTGGGATTATATCATGTCCTGTCGTACTCAAGAATCAACATAACTTTCACATTGCTAGGGTTCTGATAACTTTTGATATTCGTAGTGACTCATAATTCGTTTAATTTGCGTTTCAATTATGGCTCGTATGATTTGGTCCATGTTTCATCCAGCGTAATGATACAACGTAAGACAGCCTCTCTTTCCGGATCTTAACGTTTTAAGTGGGTACGAGCAGCGTCGTATTGTAGCCATTTCGGCATTTCCTTTAACTCATGCGAACATCGTGATGGAACTTTTCTCATACCCAAGTGTTCGTTTTTAGAATATCCAGAATAGTCGTATGCGCTAATCCTCTCTTAACCCAGCTCACGAATAGTATTGTGATGATCAGTAATGCGGTAACAGCATTTACATCTTGACTGACACGGGTACGACAGTAGTAGGCCCCCCCGTATGGCTAGCCGAGTCAGCAAAAATTTCTCGATTCTGATTGGCTGAGAGAGGTCACGTGACGTTAGGCCCCGCCCACGCGGGAAATTCAAATTTTTTAGGTCACGTGGTATGATGACCCTGCGGGGAAATCCCTCACTAATTTGTTCCCTTTTACGGGTAAGATGAGTGTTTATGATTGGTTGATAGCTGTCATGTGATTTTACACCCTACGATATTTGAAATTCGTTCCCTTTTACGGGTAAGATGAGTGTTTATGATTGGCTGACAGAGGTCACGTGATTTTAGACCCTGCGATATTTGAAATTCGTTCCCTTTTACGGGTAAGATGAATCCTTTTGGTACCCCAATGCTGATTGGTTGATAGAGGTCACGTGATCTTAAGCCCTGTGACTTTTGAAATTCGTTCCCTTTTTACGAGTAAGATGAGTGTTTTGGTACCTCGATTCTGATTGGCCGACAGAGGTCACATGATCTTAGACCCCCCACCAGTCCATGAGGGAAATACAGAGCGATATGACGGCGATCCATCCTAGACCTGGATTTTAGAATTTTGTCCCTTTTTTTATGGTTATCCTTAAAGTTCCCATGGAGGGTTCAACCTCCTCCTTAAATAACCCTTTTTGGTATCATGATATTGTACTGAAGTTTACATTAAATATTATCGTTCTTTTTGACAGATAAGATGATTCTTACCTTGATGGAGATCATGTCCTTGAATTAGTTGCCTATGTCTCTGGAAGTAACAATGGTGAAAGAGGGGTGTCGCTTGTAGATTTCTTATATCACATTGTTGTGAGTTTAAGCGATTTATTGCTCAGTAAGCGCTTCATTAATGGAAACAGTGTTGCCAGATTTTTCTTACCTAAACTGCTCCGATTCTTTTCGAAACGGTTCCGCAGAGTACAAGAAATTTTAAACTAAAAATTTTTCGAACTAAAAAAATTTCAAAACTAAAAAAAAATTTTAACAAAAATTTTCAAACAAAAAATTTTGAAACAAAAAAGTTTCAAACAAAAAATTTTCGAACCCAAAAAAAATTTTGAAACAAAAAAGTTTCAAACAAAAAATTTTCGAACCCAAAAAAAATTTCGAACTAAAAAAAATTGAAACAAAATTTTGTCGAACTAAAACATTTTTAAAAACAAAAGTTTCGAACTAAAGATGTAAATCACATCTAAAAATTTTCAAATCAAACTTTTTATCGAACTAAACTTTTAAAATTTTCGAACTAGAAATTGAAACCAAGTTTAAGAAAAAATCCTAAGAAATGTTTCTCCAGGAATCGAACTCAGGTCTTTCAAACCAAAGATGTGTATGCTAACCGCTTAAATGAATTCGGTTTTAATCGATCTTGGTGGGTTTCGAACCATGGTCCTTGAAAAGGATACACATATACTTTAAGAAAATAAATCTGACAGTGTAACGCTTCTCAAATCAAACTTTTTATCGAACTAAACTTTTAAAATTTTCGAACTAGAAATTGAAACCAAGTTTTAGAAAAATCCTAAGAAATGTTTCTCCAGGAATCGAACTCAGGTCTTTCAAACCAAAGATGTGTATGCCTACCGCTTAAATGAATTCGGTTTTAATCGATCTTGGTGGGTTTCGAACCATGGTCCTTGAAAAGGATACACATATACTTTAAGAAAATAAATCTGACAGTGTAACACTTCTCAAATCAAACTTTTTATCGAACTAAACTTTTAAAATTTTCGAACTAGAAATTGAAACAAGTTCTAGAAAAATCCTAAGAAATGTTTCTCCAGGAATCGAACTCAGGTCTTTCAAACCAAAGATGTGTATGCTAACCGCTTAGCTATGAATGAATTCGGTTTTTTAATCGTGCTTGGTGGGTTTCGAACCATGGTTCTTGAAAAGGATACACATATACTTTAAGAAAATAAATCTGACAGTGTAACGTGGATTAAAATAAAATGCTGATAGACTTCTTTGTGTGACGACATAGAAGCACATATGATTGAAAATGCAAACGTCAGCGGATCGCATTACTTTAGTTTTACTACGAACGTGTCAGCATGATTCATGGAAAAAAAGCAAACATTGACATTCTCGTATGGAATATGAGGAAAATGAAATGTCGTCACAGTTACGACAGGTAGTGACATGATCCTGACAGAAAGCATTTGGGATCAGAACTGTGATACTAGATGTTGTAACTATTGAGAAACTTGAATGACGTCACGATCGATTGTTACACATCGTTTTGGTTCGTGATTCATGACAAAAGCAGCGAGCGTTTTGATTGGTTCGTTGTGATGTCATTTTATAAATTTCCTCGTTTCTGATTGGTTGATGATGACATCGTTTTCACAACGACCTAAATAAAAATCTAAATTTCATTTTTCAAATCCTACATCGCTCTCAACTGTGAAGTGAAGAAGATCTGCTTTTTTAGAAGTGTCTTCATTTAAGCTTTACTGCACCGACTTTTTGTTCATTGAATTTGAGGTAAGTTCAGTGAGATTTTATTTTTCACACAAGATTCGAAAATCATTTTTATTTTATATTTGTGGGGGTGGATCACTCATACAGTGTTTTACTTTTAGTACGAAATATTTAGACTATGAAGAAATTAGTGGAATGGGAAAGTGGGAGTACGAATCAGGAACCCCACACATTAGAAGTAAGCACGATAAATGATATGGTTTAGCGCCCCTTCAGCGAGCACCCGTCGGGAATTGAGCCATGGCCAAAGATGTGTGCGCTTAGTTTTGAAAAGAATACATTACAAAATTTCAGAAACTATGCCTGAGAATAATATGGTTCGATACCCTTTGAAATCTTTAGCGTCCCTTCAGCTTAACGTGATATTCGAGCAATCACCTGGGATTGAACCAAGGCCAGAGGCGTGTATGTCAATCATTTAGCTTGGTTTTGAAAAGAATGTATGATAACGCATGAGAATATTAAATTTCAGAAAAGGCTTGACTACGCTCCGATGTGGGAAAGCAAACCCACCGAGGATTGAACCAGGACCTTCCACGTTAGAAGCATGTACGCTAACCACTTAGCCACGAGTGCATGAATATGTGGTTAAAAAGATTTACGCTATACAGATTTTGTTTTGACAATTACGTATGTGTTACGTTAATGGTTGGTGAACCTCTTCAACTTGCAAACGCATCATTTAAAGGTCGTTGTGAGTAGAAAAAATGCTTACGCGTACTTTCTAACATCTCAGTACTGTTGAAACATTCATTCATGCATTCTTTTTATCACTATAGAATGGTAGGTCAGTTACATGCTGATGTAATGGTTTCGAGTTTGACAGCAATAAAACACACATTTCAGTAACATAATTATTTTTAAAAAACTTTGATTTCTAGTACACGTGCTTTCATAATGAGATTCTGAACGTCACCGCCAGGGGAATCAAACTCAGGACCTTTACATGAATTGCTTAGTTAAGAATTTATCATGAATGTTATGATTTCCCGAACTAAGCGGTTAGCATACGCGCCTTTGGCGTGGGAGACCAGGGTTCGATTCCCGGCGGGGAGCTCATGGGGTTCGGATTCCACGTTAATCAGTAGGTCCACGTCTCATATAGCCTCGCTGCTGAAAGGAACGCTAAACTAAAAAATCAAAAAATCAACTCAAATTCACGCTGCTCAATTCCTTTTTTCCCATTACATATTTGTTTTACCGTACCTGTTTGTTGTTTTCATTTTTAATCATGGTCCAATCGGGTTTTACTGTTTGTAATGAAATCACTCGTCATTATAGACGATTTATGTACGTTTATGTATTATGAGGTGTACGTCAACCATTTAGCTTAGTTTTGAAAAGAATGTATGATAACGCGTGAGAATATTAAATTACAGAAAAGGCTTGACATGCCCCGACGTGGAAAAGCAAACCCACCGAGGCTTGAACCAGGACCTTCCACGTCCGAACCATGTACGCTAACCGCTTAGTCACAATAATAATAAAAAAAATACGCTATACAGATTTTGTTTCGACAATTACGTATGTGTATCGTTAATGTTCGATGAGTCTCTTCAACTTGCAAACGCATCATTTAAAGGTCGTTGTGAGTAGAAAAAATGCTTACGCGTACTTTATCACATCTCAGCACTGATGAAACATTCATTCATGCATTCTTTTTATCACTATAGAATGGTAGGTCAGTTAAATGCTGATGTAATGCTCTCGAGTTTGACAGCAATAAAACACTCATTTCAGTAACATAATTATTTTTTTAAAAACTTTGATTTCTAGTACATATGCTTTCATAATGAGATTCTGAACGTCACCGCCAGGAATCAAACTCAGGACCTTTACATGAATTGCTTAGTTAAGAATTTATCATGAATGTTATGATTTCCTGTTTATCAGGTGATTAAGATTTTTCTTTCTTCTTTTCTTTTGTAGTAAATTCACGCTGCTCAATTCCTTTTTTCCCATTACATATTTGTTTTACCGTACCTGTTTGTTTGTTATCTCCTTTTATTAACATGGCCGAATCGGGTTTTACTGTTCGCAATGAAATCACTCGTCATTATAGACGATTTAAAATTGAGGGCAGAATGCTCGAAATTCAATTCAACGCACCGCCCGTAGGAACCGATATCATACAGTATGTACATAACAGTTTCCAAGCAATGCTGGACCATTTGTTAGCCAATGTCGACGATGAGGCGATGGTTGGTTTATCAGTAATATCACCACGGAACACGAATAAACCGTTTTGGGTGAGTTTTCGCCAAGCACGAAACTTGACACTGGAAACGATGTGGGCCTCGTTCGAAAGAGTGTTACAAAGTAACAATGCATTTCTCCTGCACGAGCCATTCACCGTTCATTTTCATCGTGTGGATATTCCACGTGGCTATGGCGGTTTGCGGCAAGGAGTACTTCAAAATGAAGAATTGTTACGTAGCAAGCGAGGGATTGTACGTGTAAGAAATCAAGATTCAAGGTGCCTGGCGTACGCCCTTGTTATTGCTATTGGCCTGAAGGCATACAAAAATGTAGATATGCAACGACATAAGCAGTATAAAAATCAATCGAAATGTATTGTGGACGATGAAGTGAATGCATTATGTGCAAATGCAGGAGTCAATTTGGATCATGGTGCCAGTGTAAATGAAATTCGACAATTCCAGTCATACCTCAAAGAATATAAAATTACAGTGTATACTAGTTTCACAGGCCATGATATCATGTACGAGGGGCCCAACGACGAAAATCGCACTCCCATAAATTTGATTTGTTTGGCTGGCCATTTTGACATCATTCAATCTTTAACTGCTTGTTTTGCAACCAAGTTCTACTGTGAAGCGTGCCATAAAAAGTATAGTAAACGCAATGAACATGTGAAAAATTGTCCTGTAACATGCTCCAAATGTTTACAGAGACCTCTATGCGACAAGAACCAAACGCCGATATTATGCAAAGACTGCAATCGTCAATTTTACGGCGAACAATGTTTTAATAATCATCGTAATATTGTATATCATCGTGGGGAACCTGTATGCAAAATGGTGAAGCAATGTACTAAATGCTACAGAGTATATTCTTTTGTACGAAGTGGACAACGACTTCATGATTGCAATGAGATCTTTTGCAATGTTTGTAAGAAGATTGTTCCAGGATCACATCAATGTTTTATGCTTCCTGATCGACAATGCTTGAAACCTGGTGTTCCTTCACTCATGCACGCAAAGAAAGCCTTGTTGATATTCTATGATATAGAATCTATGCAGGACACGAATATTGGCGATAATACGTATGTACACATTCCAAATTTATTGGTTGCACAACAAGTATGTTATGCATGTGTTGAAAACGATAATATCGAGCAGTCTTGCAGTACGTGTGGTCAGCGCCAGCATATTTTCCAAGGAGAGGATCCAGTTTATGATTTTCTCCAGTACTTGCGGGAACGTCGTCCCAATATAAATAGGATTTTCTGTGTCGCACACAACGCTAAGGGATACGATGGACATTTTATCCTAAAGGCTATGGTAGAACAATGCCAATGGAGACCTGACGTCATATTAAATGGGACCAAGATACTGAGTTTAACGTTGAATAACCTGACGTTCATTGACTCATTGAACTTCTTGCCTATGGCATTAAGTAAATTGTCAAAAGCGTTCAATTTACCCGCAACCAAAGGCTACTTCCCGCATTTCTTCAACACCAAGGAGAATCAATCGTATATTGGACCACTTCCAGAAACGAAGTATTATGGTGCAGATGAAATGGCCGTCGAAGACAGAAACAAGTTCATGCAGTGGTACAACGATCATCGTAATGACACGTTTGATTTTCAGAAAGAAATTATCAAGTATTGTATTCAAGATGTCAATGTACTGCGACAAGCATGCGTTTCGTTTATGACGTCATTTGAAACAGAAACCAAAGTGAATCCCTTCTTGGAGACGATCACGATTGCCAGTGCTTCCAATTTAGTATTCCGCCGGAATTTCCTCAAACCCAACACCATTGGAATTCTACCGGCACATGGCTATCGATGGAGAAGTACCCAATCGATCGCTGCAATGCAATGGCTGGCCTACATTGAAAAAACCGAAGAAAAACAAATCTTACATGCGGCCCGACAAAAAGAAGTGTTTATTGCGGGATTCCATGTTGATGGTTACTACCAAGATCCTGAGACGTTAGAGGAGCACGTCTACGAGCATGCCGGCTGTTTTTACCACGGGTGTAAAGTATGTTTTACTACAGGCCGTAATCAGCCCATCTACAGCAATCCAGAAGACACCATGGAATTCCGTTATGAACGAACGCAAAGAAAAAATGCAAGACTGCGTGAATTGGGGTACATTGTACATGAAATGTGGGAGTGCGAATTTAATCAGTTCTTAAAACAAAATCCTGCAATGGCGACGTATCTGAAGAATCACCCGTACATGAACCGCAGACCATTAAATCCAAGAGATAGTTTTTTTGGAGGAAGGACCAATTGCGTGAAATTGTACCACCAAGTCGATGAAAAAGCGGGGGAAGTAATAAAATATTTCGATATTGTCTCGCTTTATCCTTACATCAATAAGTGTGCTAAATACCCTGTAGGCCATCCACGAATTTATCTACAGGGTGATGAAAATATACCACCAATAAATAAAGTCAATGGTCTAATCAAAATGTCGATATTACCAAGTCGCCATCTTTATCATGGTCTCCTGCCTTACCGATGTAACAAGAAACTACTCTTTCCACTGTGTGCTGCGTGTGCCGAAGAAATGAACCCAGACCCTACAGCAACGTGTACACACAACGACCAGGAGCGATGCCTCACTGGAACATGGGTATCATATGAAATCCAGAAAGCAATAGAATTAGGATATCAACCAGTGGAAATTTTTGAAATTTGGGACTATGACATTGAACAATATGATCCCATCACGAAAACAGGTGGCTTGTTCACGGAATATATCAATACATTTTTAAAATCAAAAATGGAAGCGTCTGGCTGGCCTAGTTCCTGTGTCACCGAAGAAGACAAATCAAAATTCATACAAACCGTCCTGGAGCGTGAAGGTATTGCATTGGATCGGTCCAAAATTGAAAATAATCCTGTACGAAGAAGTTTATCTAAGCTTTGTGTTAATGCTCTTTGGGGAAAGCTTTGCCAAAGATCAAACTTTAGCCAGACCACAATTATTGATCGGCCGGAAGAATTTTATGAAAAACTCACTTCCCCCGACATTAAACTCCATCAAATTGTACCCATCAATGAAACGATGTTGTATGCGTTCTGGGAGTACAATGAACATGTGCCTGTTCAAAACCGAAACACCAATGTCGTGTTAGGTGCATTTACAACATGTCAGGCACGTCTGGAACTGTACAAGTACCTGGAAATGTTGCAGGAACGTGTTTTATATTTCGACACGGATTCTGTGATATTTACGGAGAAGCCCGGGGAGCCAACCATTGAACCTTCAACGTACTTGGGATGCTTATCGAATGAGGTGGAATCTTACGGACCACGAGCATACATCAAAACATTTGTCAGTGGAGGACCAAAAAATTACAGCCTAGAAATATACAATCCGGATACCAACGTCACCAGTTACATATGCAAAATTAGAGGATTTACATTAAATTACAATGCAGGACAACAATTAAATTTCAATACGCTAAAAGAAATGATTACAAATCAATGCCGTGGACAAGTCACCATCACTATCCCCCATAAGATATGCAGGACCAAAGACCATACCATCGTCACACGCAAAGAAGAAAAATGTACAGTATCCAGTACACAAAACGTCGATTTAAAGAATTCAATTCCTATGATACGGTTCCGTACGGGTATGTTAAAAAACAGAAGATGGAACTGGAAAAAGAAGATGAAGAAGAAAAAACTGTAAATACCCAATAAGGCCGTCATTTCTTTTTTTCCTTTTCCTTTTCTTCTTTCCCTTCCTTAACCGCAAAGCAGCAACACCAAGAAGAAAATGAAGTACCCACAAGAGTTTATAAACCATCACCAACACCATCAGTGGAAGAAATGCAGTCATCTCGTACCGAAGGAGGAACCTTGACCATAAAGCTGCAACACCAAGAAAAAATGCAGTACCCAGAAGAGTTCATAAGCATCCATCGGTGGATGAAATGCTGTCATCTCGTACCCGAGGAGGAAGATGAACCTAAACAGATCCATCTTTTACGAGTAAGTTTTATTTCTCTCTTATCAATATTGACTCATTTTTATTGTTTCAAAAAAAAAATTCTTAAAGTAATCCGTCGTTTCTTCTTTTTCTTTACAGGATACGGCTACAAGATTCGAAGATGATGACGCGTCCAACATATTCATTAAACTAGATCCTGTATTTATTATGTTAATAAACTTGTATGAGAAGATCACATACTTTTCGTTAAATACAACAAGTTGAAAAAAAAATGTGTTTTATTATTTCTTGAAACCCTGAACACTTGTTTTCAAATAAATGGTAATCTTGAAAATTTAAGGTGAAAAATATATTCAAGATTTGGTTTACATGATTTTGTTCGAAAAATAATTAAAGAATTTTTAGTGTCCAAAATTTGGTTTTTAATTTTAGTTCGAAAAAAAAATTGATTTGAAAACTTTCAAATGTGGTTTACATCTTTAGTACTTGTTTTTAAACTTGTTTTTAAAAATTGGTTCGAACTTTTTTTAAAATTTTTAGTTCGAAAAATTTTGATTTGAAAATTTAGTTCGAAAGTTTTTAGTTTAAAATATTTTTCGAAAAATTTTTAATTTTTTTAGTTCGAAATTTTTTTTTGGGTTCGAAAATTTTTTGTTCGAAAATTTTTTGATTTGAAAATTTAGTTCGAAAGTTTTTAGTTTAAATTTTTAGTTCGAATTTTTTTGAAATTTTTGTTTCAAATTTTTTAGTTCGAAAATTTTTTGTTTGAAAATTTTTGTTTAAAATTTTTTTTAGTTTTGAAATTTTTTTTAGTTCGAAAAATTTTTTAGTTTAAAATTTCTTGTACTCTGCGGAACCGTTTCGAAAAGAATCGGAGCAGTTTAGGTAGAAAAAAAAATCTGGCAACACTGTTTCCATTAATGAAGCGCTTACTGAGCGTTTAAAAAATCGCTTAAACTCACAAGAATGTGTTATAAGAAATCTACAAGCGACACCTCTCTTTCACCATTGTTACTTCCAGTGACATAGACTACTAATTCAAGGACAGGATCTCCATCAAGGTAAAAAAGCTGATAATCATCTTATCTGTCAAAGAGAACGATAATATTTAATGTAAACTTCAGTACAATATCATGATACCAAAAAAGGATTATTTAAGGAGGAGGTTGAACCCTTCATGGGAACTTTACGCATAACCATTAAAAAAAAAATCCCGGTCTAGGATGGATCGCTGTCATATCGCTCTGTATTTCCCTCATGGACTGGGGGGGGGTAAGATCATGTGACTTCTATCCACCAATCAAAATTGAGGTACCAAAACACGCATCTTACACATAAAATAAAACAAATAAGTAAGGGGTTTTCCCATGTAATCTGTTCATCGTGTGGCGGGTCTAAAATCATGTGACCTCTGTCGGCCAATCAGAATCGAGGTACCAAAGTATACATCAGAAAGGACACCCTAATTTCAAAAATCCTAGGATCTAAAATCACGTGATCTCTATCATCCAATCAGAATCAAGGTACCAAAGCACTTATCTTACCCGTAAAAGGAAACGAATTAGTGATGGATTTCCCCGCAAGGGTAAAACATGACGTCATACCATGTGACCTGTTCACCGTGTGGCGGGTCTAAGATCATGTAACCTCTGTCGGCCAATCAGAATCGAGGTACCAAAGCACTCATCAAAGAGGATACCCAAATTTCAAAACCCAGGGTCTAAGATCATGTGACCGCTATCAACCAATCAAATTCAAGGTACCAAACCACTCATCTTACCCATAAAAGGGAACGAATTTTAAAAATCCCAGGGCCTAAGATCACGTGACCTCTATCAGCCAATCATAAACACTCATCTTACCCGTAAAAGGGAACGAATTTCAAATATCGCAGGGTCTAAAATCACGTGACAGCTATCAACCAATCAGAATCACACATCTTACCCGTAAAAGGGAACAAATTTCAAAAATCCCGGTCATAAAAGAGAATGAGGGATTTCCCCGCGGGTCATCATACCACGTGACCTAAAAAATTTGAATTTCCCGCGTGGGCGGGGCCTAACGTCACGTGACCTCTCTCAGCCAATCAGAATCGAGAAATTTTTGCTGACTCGGCTAGCCATACGGGGGGGCCTACTACTACGACCAGGCATGTTTTCCACATTTTGGCGTTCCTCCATGAAGGCCCGTACCCACCTTGTCACTGTTCTGTAAGGCAATGCAGATTCCCCGCAAGCCCTTGAAGACCTTGATGATACTCACGTGCTGTACGGCCTCCAGCACATTCAATTTTTATGCAGCTCCTTTTTTCTTGTTTCGAAAACATCATGATAACCATAACCAGCCTTACATTGACCGCAACCGATACTTCGTTCTTCTCGTCTACTGTTCTTGCGCGTGACGTCGGAAACGACAGTATGTTACTAACAAGTGGTATGAGTGACATTATTTGATTTCGTTGCGTAGTGTGTCTAAAGTAGTGTTGCCACTATTAAAATTTCAACTCTTGTATAAAGTTTCTTTTAACTTAGTTCTGTCTCTCTTAATTCCTTATTTGGTAACCAACCTTGTAGTATAAATTTGATCGTAACTTAAACCACACAGGTAAATTACCGAGTTCATTTGATTTATTTTCGCGTTTCATGTCCTAAAAATCTGCTTATTAGAGTAAAGGAGACTTGAATTGTGATAATAAGGTGAAATGTGATATTGCAATACAGAATACCGATGCACTGGGCGTGTTTTCAGTCCGCGACAAACGAATCTTCAGTACAAACAAAACATCAATTTATATCGAGAAAACGGGAAATTGTAGAGTGATGGGAGCAACGTTGGACAGTATGCACTCATAGTACTCAAAAATATAAGCGATTTCAATGCAAAATGAACGAAGAGTCATTGTCATGGGTAGTCATGGAGCCACGGCAGAACCCTCTTTAGGCAAAATGTCGATAACTTATATCGAGAAAACAGGAGGTGATAGTGAGATGGGACCTACGTTGAACACCGTGGACCCATAAGGCGTATCGAAAAAATTAGGGGGCGCCAGCCAGCCTTACTTATTTCCACATAATAATATAAAATTATATTGTCGAAATACACACACGAGTTAGCTAGTAATATATCATATTATTATTATTATTATTATCGACAGCGTCTTTTCATTACGTGTGCATGTTTGACATGAAACCAAAGAGAAGATCCATCATTCGTAGAAAGAATAAGAATAGTCAGTTACTTTAACTGTGAACGACAGCGAAAAATACGAAAAGTGTGATTACCTGTAGCGAAAAGAAACAATACTTTTTCTCAAATGGATAAAAAATCAAGCCGAGATAGATTCGAACTCGCATGGACGGCGCGAAAAGTCAGTGCTTTGTCCACTTTTTTTTAACTGACTCACCGAACGTGTTTCAGTAACTTACTTATTGCTAATTTTACTTGCTTCACTCGTTTAATTTGCTTTTTCTAATAACTTATAACGACAGGGACACGAACACAGAAACATAAGGAACAGGTAAAAATCATATATGCTCTCCCGCCGGGAATCGAACCCGGGACACCTACACCAAAGGCGCAAGTGCTAGTCACTAGACCAGCGGGAAGGGTACTGCTCACTCTCTGTGTCGTGAGGGATTACGACCACTGTATTGCCAGCTATCACTTCTGTGGGTTGTATACGATGATCACATGTTTCTTCTTTGCTGGAAGAGTTAAACCTACATTCTATGTAATACATGAGGTATTTAGACCTACATGCTCTTCATATAATGTAATAAAAGGGTCATGCTGGAAATAAGAAAAAGAACATTCCTTGGACAAAACGGAAACTATTGGCATTAGAAATATTTATCTACGAGGCATGCGCAGTAGTATATTTCAGAATAGTTACTGTTCAGTAAACGAAGAAAGATGTATAAAAAAGAAAATATGTCGCGTCAACGAGATCGACCAGAGTTGACAGAGGCGGAAGCAGATGTGTAGTAATACAACAACTTGGTTAAATTGATAATAACTAACTAACTAACTAACTAACTCTATGGCCTATGGAACCCGGAGGTTCAGTGCCGCGTTCACAAAAGCTCTCCACTGACTTCTATCCTTAGCTAACTGCATCCAGTTTCTACTTTGTATTCCTATCTCTGCGAGATCCATCTTAATATTGTCCTTCCATCTGCGCCTAGGTCTTCCTAATGGTCGTTTTCCTATGGGACTACCAGTCAAGACTTTGAAAGAGTTTCTACTTTCTTCCATTCTAGCTACATGACCTGCCCACCTAAGCCTCCTAGACTTGACGACCCTAACAATGTTGGGTAAACCGTATAAACTATGTAGTTCCTCGTTATGAAGCTTCCGCCATTCCCCATTCTCGTTCCTCTTGGGTCCGAATATTCTTCTCAGGATCCTGTTCTCAAATACTTTCAGTCTATGTTCTTCCCTCAGAGTAAGCGACCATGTTTCACAACCATACAGAACAACAGGCATGATTATCGTTTTATATATTTTAAGCTTCAAATTCCTCGACAGAATTTGCGACGATAAGAGATTTTGAACCGAATAGTAACACGAATTCCCTGCTTTTAGTCGACATTTAATTTCTTCGTGAATATGATTTTCGTCTGTTAATATTGATCCTAAATATTTGAAAGTATCCACTTTATCAAAAGCATTATTTAATATTTTAACGCCTCCACAATTTGCCGTATTACGGTCCCGACGCACTTCCATGTATTTAGTTTTCTCTGCATTTACCTCTAAACCCATGTCCCTGCAAGCGTTTAATAAGATCTCTGCATTTATTTCTACTGTTCTCCTATCATCCCCTATTAAATTTACATCATCAGCATATGCCATAACCTGGTGAATGCCGTTCAACTCTAGGCCCTGGTTGCTATCTTTGATTTTCCTTATGGCGTGTTCCAGCACAAAGTTAAATAATAATGGCGACAACGCATCTCCTTGTTTCAGGCCATTTTCGACGTGGAAGCTCGTGGACAAAAATTTTCCTACCCGGACTTTACTTTGGGATTCACTTAAACATATCTTAATTAATCTAATTAGCTTTCTTGGTATTCCAAGTTCTGTAAGAACGTTGTATAATGTTTCTCTCCTAACCGAGTCGTAAGCCTTTCTAAAATCAATAAATAGTTGATCTACCGGGGTATTGTATTCCCACTTCTTTTCGAGTATTTGGCGAATGGTAAATATTTGGTCGATAGTTGATCGATTTCGTCTAAATCCGCACTGATAATCTCCAATAATTTCATCTGCGTATGCGGTCAATCTTGCTAACAGAATATTTGAAAGGATTTTATAGGATGTTGACAGAAGAGAAATGCCTCGATAATTATTACAGTCAGTTTTGTCGCCTTTCTTGTGAATTGGAACAATGATTGATTCTTTCCACTCTTGTGGCAATTCTTCCTTGTTCCAGATAAGGAGAATGAGTTTGTGTATCTTGTTCCACAATTTTTCGCCTCCAGCTAAAATTAACTCAGCCGGAATTTCATCTACACCCGGATATTTGTGTTTCTTTAATTTCTTTATAGCGACTTCCACTTCTATTCGATTGGGTTCTGGAATATACGGTTCTGCGGTGTGTATCTCCTTTTCTCCACGCACACTAGTTTTTGGTTGCGTGTTCAGCAAATCGTCAAAGAAATCTTTCCATCTATTTAAGAGGCTATCCGTATCGGTGAGAACTGTTCCGTCAGATTTCTTTAATATATAAGCACGAGGTTGATAACCTTTCTTAAATTCGCTGATCCCCTTATACATGTCCCGAATATTTTTATTTTTACTATTATCTTCAAGTTCCTTAATTTTAGCTTTCAAAAAATCCCGTTTCTTTGTTCTAAAAGTTTTGGAAGTTTCCCGCCTGATATCTGCGAAATTTTGTGTAGTTGTTTCATTCGGATTTTGTAGCCACCGTAATTTTGCCTGTTTTCTCTTCTCTGCTAGTTTAATGCATTCTTGGTCGAACCATGGTTTGTTCCTACGTATTTCCGCGTGTCCCAATTTTTCTATTGCTGAACTTTTAATGCTATCTCTAATTTCAATCCAAGTATCCTCAACACTAGTGCACTCCGAGTCTTCTAAAACCGCGAATCTATTCGAAACTTCAATCCTGGCTCTCTCTTACCTGGCTCTCTTCTAATTTCTTTAAATTAAATCTCTCCGTTTTCGGACATTGAATATTACCTTTATTCAACGATAATCTCTCCCGTATTATTGCTACTACCAGGTAGTGATCAGTGTCACAATCAGCCCCTCTAAACGACCGGACGTCAATTATGGTAGATTGTCTTCTTCTATCTACTTAAACGTGATCAATTTGATTATGTGTTTTTCCGTCTGGTGATGTCCAAGTGTATTTATGAACGTCGCGATGTGGGAATTTTGTACTCTTCACGATTAGGTTTTTGGATGTTGCAAAGTTCACGAGTCTAACACCGTTGTCATTACTTTCCTTATGCAAACTTTCGTTCCCTATAATCGGTTTGAAAATATCCTCTCGTCCTACCTTCGCATTGAAATCCCCTAATAGAATCTTCATATGGTATCGCGGGAGTTGGTCAAATATCCGTTCCACTTCTTCGTAAAAACTATCTTTTATATCGTCACCCTTATCTTCAGTTGGAGCATGTACATTTAAAACAATAATATCACACCACCGTCCCTTGAGAGTAATAAAAGAAAGTCTGTCAGTAACAAATTCAACCCGTTTAATTGCTGGTAATATTCGTTTGTGAACGAAAAACCCTGTTCCTAACTGGTGATTTTTATTTCCTTCCCCGTAAAAGAACGTAAAATTTCCGGAATTCTCAGATCCATTTCCTTCCCACCTAACTTCCTGAACTCCTACTAAGTCCATCCTGTATTTCTCTAACTCACTCGTTACAGATTTTAACGCGCCTGCCCTATAAAGACTTCTAATATTCCATGTTCCAAATCTCATGTCCATTTTCTTTTGCTGATGTGGTGCCAAGTTATCAGTCCTTGTCCGAGGCTTTTGTGAATGTTTCTGAACAAGTACCTTTTTTTACAGGATGAGGGTGTTAGCCTTACCCAAACCCCCAAGCTGGAGGACCACTCCTAGTCGTCTGTCCGCGACTGCTTATTCAGTATATTCGCAGCTAACCTCTATATCTAGAGGCCTTCTCCTCGATCCGCAACCTGAGGACGCGCCATGCCGTGGTGACAGGAACCCACGTTACACATGGTTACACGAACCAATTAAATTGATAATAATTGGTTCTTTATTCTGTAGTAGATCGTATCACAACTTTACGGGAGAGCAGAGAAAGACTTACTAACGCTGTCATATAGTAAGCTTTACTAACACGATCATACAGACACAAATGGATGTAACTGTGAGTACTACAACTTGGATTTAACGAAAGCCGTTTAGATATTCAGTGGTTTGCAGGGTTGTATAAGACACAAAAAGTTAAGACACAATACAATTCTTCATACCTCAGCTTCCAGTAGCTAGATACATGCAATTTCTGGATAGATACTGAAACTGCTGTCGGATTTTAATACATGACGTATTGCAGGATGCAAAATGCTTTGCATTACTTGTTTGTTTGTAGACAGCTACTAGCTTAGTGTTCTGAAAGGTTGTGTATAAACTAGAGATAGCCAATTCCGGAATTATTACTTTTCGGACTCCCGAAAGTAAAACCGGACAAATTCCGGAATTCGGAAAATTCCGACTTTGGAATAATTCCGGAATTCGAAAAAATCCGGAATTTAGAAATTTCTGATTTCGTTAACATTCCGGAATTCGGAAAAATCCGATTTTTTTCGAAATCCAGAGTTTTTCTCAATTCCGGAATTTTCTAAATTTCGGATTATTTCCGAGTTCCGAAAGTCTTCTGAATTCCGAAGTTTAACTGAATTCCATAATTTTCCGAAATCCGGAAAGTGAAAGTTCCGCTTCCAAAAAATGAATTTATTTTGGTTAATATGAATCGTGGCGGAAATAAGTCTTTGACCAGGTAATGGCGACTGCTTTGAAAGAAATGGGGTGTATGAGAATTCAATCTGTCATATTTGTAGTTTCGTGTGGAGAAAAAACGAACTTGTGAACCAGTGGTTTAAGAACAACTCAAGTTATTAATGTAAACTTTTCCGACTTCATAAAAGAAATACGAAAGACATTTTGAATCGAAGAAATATAACATACAAGTTTGCAAGCGGAGACAAAGAAACCTAACGTAACCAGACTAAAAACGAATCTTTTACCGCGTAGCAATCACGGTTCAGTGGTCAAGGTGCTTGTGCGAACGCACATTGTAATTTTTTTTACTTTAGGGTTTTTGATTGCGATTAATCGGCGATAACATACGTTTTATTATATTCAGATATTTGAATACTCGGATGTTTCAATACTTGAACTATCAAAACTTCAGGAATAATAATAGTAATAATAATAAACTAATAATAATTATTATTATCTCGTAGAAGATTAAAAGCTAGGAGCTAATTATCGCTCAGGTCATACCATTACAAGCAGAAACGTGACATTTGGAAAGAATATTTCGGTTTGGTTTAATGTTGCTTACGAGAAGAGGAGTTTCTAATCTCGTTTCTGAAACAAATAAAATAACATGAGAATTAACATTCGAGACGGGTCAAGGCTAACTCAAAATTTTCGTCTCTCTTTGGAGACGAGAATCGAGACGAGACGAAAAGTATGGTAAAAATTTCCCGTCTTGTCTCGATTCTCGAAATAGTGTATGTCCATTCTTTAAGTAACAATTGCTATGTAGTCTGAATCTCATAGGCTATTTCGTTACATTATATTTCAGAGCTCATTGAATTATGCTCTGTGGAGGTATTTTGTAGCAAAGCTTTTATATTTGCCTCTGCATATCCTAAAAATCAGTTTATTATATTCCTTACTGTTGCGTGATATTTAGTTATATTTATTACAGTTATTTTCCTTAAAACATACAGTAGAATACTTTCTACATGAAACTTTAATGGAACGTTGTAGTTTAAAATGTTGGTAGTTGCAGAGGTGTGTCTTGAAGGTACGGAGCCCTTTCCCCGAAAACTCTACTTTTAAGTAAGTTTTGCCAAATTTGAACGGCAAGTTTAAAACTATTATTATTATTATTATTATTATTATTATTATTATTATTATTATTATTATTATTATATCAACACCGTGTATAATCTTTAAAAGATATACGGTTTGTATCTGAATAGTAAAAGCTAATTGATTGTCGATCTCGGTCGTCGAGAAGTCTTCAGGAGGGAAGGACATCAGTCACGTTCTGGGTTTGAGTTCCGAAGGGTCAAGTATTCAGGCTCGAGCCAAAAATTGTTAAAAGTTATAGGCTTCAGCCAAACATGTTCAAATCAGCTGGGACCGGGTTTAGGCTTCTCAACGGCTCGAGCGGCTCGGCTTACAGCTCATTCACTATCGAACCGAACCGAGAAGTGAGCCGAGCCAACAGCTCACCCAACCGAGCCAATTTGAGCCATCGGCTTAGTTGAGCTGAATCGAAACGTGCCGATGGACTAGTTTCAACTTAGCTAGCTTGAACCGGTTCACATGAGCCGAGTAGGGGACCCATCTCAACCGAGAAAGCTCGAGCCATCGGCTCAATTGAGCTGAGTCGATGGCTCGTTCCAACTGAGCCGGCTCGGGTCATCGGCCCATCCCAACCGTGCCGACTCAAGCTGTTCGCTCAGATGATACGAGCCGAGCCGGTTGATATCACTATCCGAGTTGGTCTTCTGCTTGGGCTCAAGAATTCGACAGTGCAGGTCTCAGTCTTGATTTTGAGAACTACAGTATATACTTATATTGGTGATTACAACATTTGAGGCTGTCTCGTAATAATAAAAAAAAACTCTTGTCTTCTCGTTATCTAGACGAGACGAGATACACTAAAATTGCCCCACGAGATTCACTAAAATTACGAGACGAGACGCACCCCTGTCGTGAGCAACACTAAAAGTATTCCACATTACTGCTTACATTTCTCATGGCTTTCGCTTTCCAGTCTAATCAGGCCATTCTTTCAAAACGAGCTGAACGAGCGAGTGAGCCATTATCAAACTCGATTCAACTCGAAACTCGCCCTCGAAAACAGCTTGACCTTGATAGCTACGCGGTAAACGATTCGTCTTTAGTCTGGTTACGTTAGGTTTCTTTGTCTCCGCTTGCAAACTTGTATGTTATATTTCTTCGATTCAAAATGTCTTTCATATTTCTTTTATGATGTCGGAAAAGTTTACATTAATAACTTGAGTTTTTCTTAAACCGTTGGTTCACAAGTTTGTTTTTTCTCCACACGAAACTATAAATATGACAGATTGAATTCTCATACACCCCATTTCTTTCAAAGCAGTCGCCATTACCTGGTCAAAGACTTATTTCCGCCACGATTCATATTAACCAAAATAAATTCATTTTTTGGAAAGGGAACTTTCACTTTCCGGATTTCGGAAAATTATGGAATTCAGTTAAACTCCCTAATTCAGAAGAATTCCGGAACTCGGGAAGAATCCGGAATTTAGAAAATTCCAGAATTGAGAAAAACTCCGGATTTCGAAAAAAATCCGGATTGTCCCTAATTCCGGAATGTTAACGAAATCAGAAATTTCTAAATTCCGGATTTTTTCGAATTCCGGAATTATTCCAAAATCGGAATTTTCCGAGTTCCGGAATTTGTCCGGTTTTACCTTCGGGAGTCCGGAAAGTAATAATTCCGGAATTGGCTATCTCTAGTTTATACACAACCTTTCAGAACACTAAGCTAGTAGCTGTCTACAAACAAACAAGTAATGCAAAGCATTTTGTATCCTGCAATACGTCATAATGAACAAACTCCATGGCTCTGGATAAGTAGAGTAACAAATAAAACACAGTTCTGACCAGAGCAGAATGAAATATATTAAAAAGTATACTTACAATGTGTTACAGTTTCAAGGACCTAACGTCCTCTTCATCAGACACAAACACTCTTCATCAGAAGTGTTTGTGTCTGATGAAGAGGACGTTAGGTCCTTGAAACTGTAACACATTGTAAGTATAGTTTTTAATATATTTCATTCTGCTCTGGTCAGAACTGTGTTTTATTTGTTGCAATACGTCATGTATTAAAATCCGACAGCAGTTTCAGTATCTATCCAGAAATTGCATGTATCTAGCTACTGGAAGCTGAGGTATGAAGAATTGTATTGTGTCTTAACTTTTTGTGTCTTATACAACCCTGCAAACCACTGAATATCTAAACGGCTTTCGTTAAATCCAAGTTGTAGTACTCACAGTTACATCCATTTGTGTCTGTATGATCGTGTTACTAAAGCTTACTATATGACAGCGTTAGTAAGTCTTTCTCTGCTCTCCCGTAAAGTTGTGATACGATCTACTACAGAATAAAGAACCAATTATTATCAATTTAACCAAGTTGTTGTATTACTACACATCTGCTTCCGCCTCTGTCAACTCTGGTCGATCTCGTTGACGCGACATATTTGCCTTTTTATACCCCTTTCTTCGTTTACTGAACTAAACAGTAACTATTCTGAAATATACTACTGCGCATGCCTCGTAGATAAATATTTCTGATGCCAATAGTTTCCGTTTTGTCCAAGGAATGTTCTGTTTCTTATTTCCAGCATGACCCATTTATTACATTATATGAAGAGCATGTAGGTCTAAATACCTCATGTATTACATAGAATGTAGGTTTAACTCTTCCAGCAAAGAAGAAACATGTGATCATAGTATACAACCCACAGAAGTGATAGCTGGCAATACAGTGGTCGTAATCCCTCACGACACAGAGAGTGACCAGTGCCTTCCCCGCTGGTTTAGTGGCTACCACGTGTGCCTTTGGTGTAGGTGATCCGGGTTCGATTCCCGGCGGGAGAGCGTCTATGATTTTTAAGTTCTCTTGTTCTTTTTGTGTTCGTTTCCCTGTCGTTATAAGTTATTAGAAAAAGCAAATTAAACGAGTGAAGCAAGTAAAATTAGCAATAAGTAAGTTACTGAAACACGTTCGGTGAGTCAGTTAAAAAAAGTGGACAATGAACTGGCTGTCGCGCCGTCCATGCGAGTTCGAATCTATCTCGGCTTGATTTTTTATCCATTTGAGAAAAAGTATTGTTTCTTTTCGCTACAGGTAATCACACTTTTCGTATTTTTCGCTGTCGTTCACAGTTAAAGTAACTGACTATTCTTATTCTTTCTACGAATGATGGATCTTCTCTTCGGCTTCATATCAAACATGCATACGTAATGAAAAGACGCTGTCGATAATAATAATAATAATAATAATAATATGATATATTACTAGCTAACTCGTGTGTGTATTTCGACAATATAATTTTATATTATTATGTGGAAATAAGTAAGGCTGGCTGGCGCCCCCTAATTTTTTCGATACGCCTTATGGGTCCACGGCGTCCAACGTAGGTCCCATCTCATTATCACCTCCTGTTTTCTCGATATAAGTTATCGACATTTTGCCTAAAGAGGGTTCTGTCGTGGCCCCATGACTCTCCATGACAATGACTCTTCGTTCATTTTGCATTGAAATCGCTTATTTTTCTGAGTACTATGAGTGCATACTGTCCAACGTTGCTCCCATCACTCAATAGTTTCCCGTTCTCTCGATATAAATTGCTAATATTTTGTTTGTAAGGGAGATATGGCGTTACAATTATTACGTTTAAAGAAGAATTGAGGAAGATATTGCCTTGCCACAAACAACACCTATTATTATTATTATTATTATTATTATTATTATTATTATTATTATTATTATTATCATTTTACTTACCACTAATGTTGCCTACCTTTATTTGCAATGCAATGTGTTACTAAAAAGCAAATCAAATAACACTCCTCGCCATTCACGCTCCCGAACTCGAAATACATGATTTACAGTTCTCTATGTTAGAGGAAAGCACATTTATTATATTATTCTTTCAAATAACTCGTTTCACAAGTTACTTCACTTACAATGTGTATTTTCATATCATCACTAACATTCACCTTGTTCCGATACGAAAATAACCCCCTTGTGCAAAAAAAAAAAAAAAAAAAACCTGACCGTAGCGAAAGGGTGTGAACCTTCTTTATGCGATTAATCGGGTCCAATATTTCAATAAGTCCCTGCACACAAATATTTCAGTAAAAGAGGAAAAGTTATTCAAACTTTCTGAATACCTATTTATGGGCGAAATTTGGTTCCCTTGGAAGTTTTTAAGAGTTTGAAGGGCCGTCATTTTGAACATTTTCATCTGATTATTCTGGTTAACGAACTCAAGATATTTCAACAATTAATGTTTGTGCCAAGTTTCGTCTCAATCAGCTGAAAATTAGGGTGGTTATGGCATTCACAAATAGCGTTATATATATACAGATAGATAGATAAATAGACACACAGAGGGAGAGAGAAAAAGTGTTTTGCTCCCTTCTCGCACCTGTGGTGCGTCAGAGCTAAACCGGGCCCCTTTGCAAAACGTATTGACCAGCCTAACCTAAACACAAACCTCTTACTTGCTAACGTAGAAACGTGGTCGGGAGGTGTAAGGCATGTAGAAATTGTACTTTTAATAACCATGAGTATGGTCCACTTCCATGTTTTTCTTTTTACTTTTTGCAGCTACATCGGAACGTTCAATTTTTATTCTTTACTAATTGCAAATGGCGTTTACATTCAAAATATGAGGAATTTTGGTGGCATTTGTTCGGATATTCTTCTCTTTTGAAATGAAGAAAAGAATAGAAGCAATAAGCAAAGACAAAAAGTATTATCAGTACTAAACATTACCAATAATAATTGCTACGAAAAACTAAATATGACCTCTTTTACCATCTCTCATGAGCTGCATGTATTATTAACAAAAATTTTTAAAAATGTCCTCATCGAAGATTCGAACTGTCGACCTTTGCATTTGTAGGCCAGCACCTTAACCACTACACCAAGATCATAGCATGGTGAACGTTTAGTTGTCGGCGTATTTGTTGTATTTGTGTTTTATGTTCCCACTTCAACAATTTTTACTCTTTTTTCTAAGATTAACAGCTGTTTCTGGCTTTCTCTTTCGGTGTCGTCCTTTATTTACACTATGCACTATTCGTATTCACAGCTTGTGCCCCTCTGCAATGTCTTATTCAGATTAAACTTTTCTTTTTGCCCCTCAGTAAACATTTGATTGATTTAATTCTCATACTCTCCACGGATGGAGCGCAGGAGTGCCAGACTCGAAAAATAGGTGTACATTTACTTTCCTGACAGATAATACAGAGTACTCATGGAGGGCGAAATTTCCAGACTTGCCATCAACTGAATTTTGAGATATGCTCTGACTTTTTGATTGGTCCAAAGCAGGCAAACGATAAGCCTTTATAGCAGTAAACACGGAATCCTTTGGCAGGATGTCGGAATTGTTCAGTATCCTCAGCAGCACAGTCTCTCGTAGTCGGGAAAGCGCATGCTGCAATGTTTTCTTTTCCGCTTATAAATGAAGAAAACGTGAAATATACCGAGTAGTAGAAAATGGATCGATCTGGATCAGACCTGGCTCATAAGAGAACAACTCACAAGCCACTGAGAAAATGACCACCGTGCACCGTGAGCCCACGGCCTTTTACGACCTCCATTTTAGGGGTGAATTCGTTCCCTTTTATGACCACTTTTAAGGGGGTGACCTCGTTCTCTTTTACGAGCCCATTTTAGGGGGTGAACTCATTCCCTTTTATGAGCATATTTTCCAACCCCTACGAACACATAGCAGAACATCAGACTACGTAACACACAGCAGAACAGATAACAGATAAGAGTACGTAACACACATCAGAGCAGATAATACATAAGAGTACATAACATAACAAGGGTGAACTCGTTCTCTTTTATGAGCATATTTTTCAACCCCTATTTTAACATAGGAGATAACACATAAGATTACGAACACATACAAGAGAAGATAACACATAACAGAACAGATAATACATAGCACAGCTAATAAAAGAACATGGCATATTTTCCAACCCTTATTTTAACATAGCAGAAATTACACTGAGACTATGAACACATAGCAGAGCATAAGACTACGTAACACACAACAACCTCCATTCTAGGGGTGGACTCGTTTTCTTTTATGAGCATATTTTTCAACCCTTACAGAGGTGTATTCGTTTTCAACCCCTTAGCATAAGACTATGCAACATAGCAGTTACGAACACATAGTAGAGCAGATAATAAACACAACAACCTCCATTTTAGGGGTGGACTCGTTCTCTTTTATGAGCATATTTTCCAACCCCTATTTCAACATGACAGAGACTACGAAACATGGCGGACATAGCACAGGGGGTGTATTCATTTTCTCCACCCCTAATTGAACATAGCATAAATTACACTGAGAGTACGTAACACACAAAAACCTCCATTTTAGGGGTGTATTCATTCTCTGTTATGAGCATATTTTCCAACCCCTATTTCAACATGACAGAGACTACGAAACATGGCGGACATAGCACAGGGGGTGTATTCATTTTCTCCACCCCTAATTGAACATAGCAGAAATTACAGAGTACGTAACACACAAAAACCTCCATTTTAGGGGTGGACTCGTTCTCTTTTATAATTACTTTTCCAACCCCTATTTTACCATAGCAGAAATTACATAAAAAAATTTTTTCAACCCCTATTTTAAGACAATGAATACCTATGTAACATAGCGATTGGATACGCTCTTTGAACCGATTTGGATGGAACTCGGCATATGGGGGTTTTCGACCATGCTGAGTACGAATATCATACCTATTTTTACCTGGGTCCTATAGTTTATGTGGTATACGCCCTTTCTATGACAATTTTAACCGATTTGGATGAAACTCGGTATATGAGGGTTTTCGGACATGCTGATTACAAATATCATACTTATTTTTATCTGGGTCTGATAGTTTATGTGGGATACGCCCTTTGTATGACACTTAAAACCTAATAACTCGAAAACGGAGCCAAATATCGAAGTGGTGTTTCCACATTTAGTAATTGGTCATCAACTAGTACAAGTTCCAAAATAATGACCATCGAGGTCAAAGGTCAAAATACTTAAAACCCAATCACTCGTAAACTGCGCCACATATCGAGGTGGTGTTTCCACATTTAGCAATTGGTCATCAACTACTACAAGTTCCAAAATAATGACCATCGAGGTCAAAGGTCAAAATACTTAAAACCTAATAACACGAAAACTGAGCCACATATTGAGGTGCTGTTTCCACATTGAGTAATAGGTCATCAGGTACTACAAGTTCCAAAATAATGACCATCGAGGTCAAAGGTCAAAATACTTAAAACCTAATATCTCGAAAACGGAGCCACATACTCAGGTGCTGTTTCCACATTTAGTAATTGGTCATCAGGTACTACAAGTTTCAAAATACTGATCATCGAGGTCAAAGGTCAAACTCGAAAATGGATCCACATATTGAAGTGCTGTTTCCAAATCTAGTAACTGGTCATCAACTACTACAAGTTCCAAAATAATAACCTTCCAGGTCAAAGGTCAAATATTTAAACGCAAACAACTCTTAAACAGAGCAACGTATTGAGGTGCTGTTTCCAAATCTAGTAATACGTCATCAACTATTACATGTTCCAAAAGTACTGACTATCGAGGTCAATGGTTAAATATTTAAGCCTTAATAACTTTAAACAAAACCTGTGTGACCTATTCAATTTTGTACCAAGCAGAGAAAAGTGAAGAATGAATAAATATGATTGGCTTACTTCGAGAAAGAAAGCAAAGATATTTCATTTTAACTAGCTGAGAATTTTAAATCATCTTGTATTATTTAAACAAACGAAAGGATAAATTTTATACCAACGAGAAATGCCATTTTATACCATTTTGTATTACTCCAATAAACGAAGGAATACCAGAAAAAAAGAAGTAAAGAATGAATAAAATTTAGGTGGATTATTTCCTTTTGTACCAACTGGAAAAGAGAAGAAGAGCTACTTTAACTAGCCCATTATGTACTGTTTAAACAAACGAAAATTGACCATTATGTAACTTTTGAAATACTGAAATGTTCTATTTTTGTATCAATCAGAAAAACCCAAAGAAGGATCATTTTAACAAGTTCATAATTTCTGTGACGAAAAAATAATTTTGATGTTCTACTTTTTATACCAACGAGAAAAAAATGAACTAGCTGAATATAAGAAATAATAAATTTAAGTGACCTATTCAATTTTGTACCCATGAGAAATGGCATTTTAACTGGATCAGAATTTTACTACTCAAATAAACAATGGAGTATTTAGTTTTGCACCATTTTGGAGTATTCAAATAAACAAAGGACTTATAATTTGTGTCAACTCTAAAATCAATTAAACGAAGTAATGCATTTGAAAAACTGAAGTTGAGTATTTTATACCATTTTGTATTATTTCAACAAACAAAGGAATAAGCAAAAAAAGGATTATTTTATATCATTTTAAACTAGTCTAATAAACGAAGGCATAAATATGAGTGAGACCAGAGAAAAAGCGAAGAAGACCCATTTTAACTAACTGAGAATTTCCGTACCTTTTTGTAAATTTGAGTGGCCTGTTTTTTGTACTAACCAGAAAAATCGAAGATGGTACCTTTGTACTAGCCCAATGAACGAAAGAACAAATTTGGGTGTTCTACTTTTTTTATACCAAACAAAGAAGAACCATTTTAACTAGCTCAAACACAATTTTAACTTGCGCAGAATATCTGTAACGCAAAAATTAATTTGGATGGAGTAACAAGAAAGAAAGCAAAGATATGTCATTAAATATTTAAATAAACGAGGGGATAAATTTAAGTGATCTATTCCATTTTGTACCAAGGAGAAATGCCATTTTTATCTAGCTTAGAATTTCTAGTGCATGTTGTATTATTTAAATAAAACGAAGGGCTAAATTTGAGAAAGGGAACATGAACCATTTTACTCAAATTGGATGGAGTATTTAGCTTTGTATGAACCAGAAAAAAAGTGAAGAAGGACCATTTTAACTAACTCAGACTTTTATACCATTTTGTACTACTTTTTGTACCAATCACAAGAAAATCAAAGAAGGGTCATTTTAAATAGCCAAGCAGAAAAAAAGGGGAAAACGAAGGTATAAATTTGTACTGACCAGAAACGGAAAAGATATTTATTGAGGTGTCCTATTTCATTTTTTACCAACGAGAACCATTTTTAACTGGCTTAGAATTTTATGCCTTTTTGAAAAATTTGTATCAAATCGAAAAAAGCAAGGAAATACCATTTTAAATAGCTCAGCATGTTATAGCTTTTTGTGTTTTTGGTCTACCCAATTTCTTGACCATGTTGTACTATTTAAACAAACAAAGGAATAAATTTGTGTGACCTATTCACTTTTATAGCAAGCAGAAAAAGGAAAGAATAAATTTGAGTGGCTTAAGCAAAGAAGGTCAATGGTAACTAGCCTTTTTGTGCTATTAAATTTGAGTGACCTATTGAAGAATGAATAAATTTTGTTTGCAATTAAAAAAGCGGAGAAGGTCTACTTTCTGTACCAACCATAGAAACACAAATTTGTTTGACCTATTCACTTTTATAGCAAGCAGAAAAAGCACGAAAAAAAGGGAAGAAGGTTCATTATAACAAGCTAGGTATTTTTTATACCATTTTGTATTACGGGTGGTCTATTTCATTTGTGTAACAATCAGAAGAAAAGCTCAGAATGTTATACCTTTGTGATGCTACATTTTGTATTATTTTTGTGTCATCCAGAGAACAATTTAAATTGCCTCTCCCGTCACTAAGAAAGGCTCATAAAATATTGAACGTGAGATTTAACAAACCAGAGTTGAGTCATAATTGTGTAGAACAGACTACATAGCAATTTGCGTAACAGCATACTTGACCATTTTGAATCACAGCAGAAGAAGAGATTATATCAAAGTAAGAGAAGTTTTCAAAGTTCCATGTTGCTGCAGATATTTAACATTTGTACTGCTAGTATAGTTAGGGTCCTAAGGTACTGCGTATTGCTCAACGATTCAATTATTTTTTAAAACTTTTTTCCTCGTCTAAGGTAAAGTATATGAAACTTCAAATATATATTTTTGCATTTATGTATTTTATTATAATGGAATATAAATTTATGGAGTATATTTGGAAAATAATAGAACATACATCATGATGTTATATTGCCTTGAAAACATGTTATTAAACACGGAGAATGCATAGAATGCTTTTATTGTAGGTATATAAAATTATTTATTTGATTCGGTTTTGCTGAAGAGCAGAAAAATGACTAGCATGGAGATTGTTTATGTTTCGCCTAGAGAAAAAGAAATTCAGCGTGAAAATGAGAAACCAATACTGTTAATCCAGCCGTCTGACCCCGATTTGCCAGATGAATTACGTGATAAAGTGAGAATCATATATCCGACACAAGAAATAGAAGAAGTGTATTATTTTAGACGCTATAATAGATATAATGATGAAATACTCCCGGAAAGTGATGATGACAGTGTTTCAAATATTACCTGTTTTGAACTGGAAGCTAATGAGTGTGACTGTACTAGTGAAACTATTAGTGATACATGTGTTATACAATTATTTAATGAGTATACACCAAATTCAGTATTATTATGTGAAGCATGTTCTAAACATGAGAATGAAAAAGATCACAACTGTTTGCTGCAGTATGATTACGAATTATTGCAAAAGGTGTGGACGATCTTAATTAAACGTGAAATGAGAGAAAAAATCTATAAACTTTATATAGAGAAGCATTTTAAAAGTTGTAATATTAAGAACACTTATACTTTGGAGAAAAAATTTAATCTGGTATATGAATACATTACAGAGTGTGATTATTATATCAACAAAATAGTAGAAATGTTTTTACAGAAAGATAAACAATTATTTAATTCTGTAAATGAACACTGAGCCCACTGTAGCATATGCATTTGATTGTTTAAGAATAGAAGAACTTGAACTGTTAACTGGATCAATTTGTAGTATTGTAATATTACAAACATTGGACTCTGGCAACTGATTTGTCAGGGAGAGGCAATTTAAATTGTTCTCTGGATGACACAAAAATAATACAAAATGTAGCATCACAAAGGTATAACATTCTGAGCTTTTCTTCTGATTGTTACACAAATGAAATAGACCACCCGTAATACAAAATGGTATAAAAAATACCTAGCTTGTTATAATGAACCTTCTTCCCTTTTTTTCGTGCTTTTTCTGCTTGCTATAAAAGTGAATAGGTCAAACAAATTTGTGTTTCTATGGTTGGTACAGAAAGTAGACCTTCTCCGCTTTTTTAATTGCAAACAAAATTTATTCATTCTTCAATAGGTCACTCAAATTTAATAGCACAAAAAGGCTAGTTACCATTGACCTTCTTTGCTTAAGCCACTCAAATTTATTCTTTCCTTTTTCTGCTTGCTATAAAAGTGAATAGGTCACACAAATTTATTCCTTTGTTTGTTTAAATAGTACAACATGGTCAAGAAATTGGGTAGACCAAAAACACAAAAAGCTATAACATGCTGAGCTATTTAAAATGGTATTTCCTTGCTTTTTTCGATTTGATACAAATTTTTCGAAAAGGTATAAAATTCTAAGTCAGTTAAAAATGGTTCTCGTTGGTAAAAAAAAGAAATAGGACACCCCAATAAATTGCACAAAAAGTATAGAATGCTGATCCTCCTTCTCCTTTTCTGGTTAGTACAAAGTGTTAATTCTTTCCTTTTTTCTGCTTGGCTAGTTAAAATGACCCTTCTTTAATTTTCTTCTGATTGGTACAAAAAGTAGTACAAAATGGTATAAAAATGCCTAGCTTGTTATAATTGACCTTCTTCCCTTTTTTCATGCTTTTTCTGCTTGCTATAAAAGTGAATAGGTCAAACAAATTTGTTTTTCTATGGTTGGTAGAGAAAGTAGACCTTCTCCGCTTTTTTAAGTGCAAACAAAATTTATTCATTCTTCAATAGGTCACTCAAATTTAATAGCACAAAAAGGCTAGTTACCATTGACCTTCTTTGCTTAAGCCACTCAAATTTATTCTTTCCTTTTTCTGATTGTCACAAAAGTGAATACGTCACACAAATTTATTCCTTTGTTTGTTTAAATAGTACAACATGGTCAAGAAATTGGGTAGACCAAAAACACAAAAAGCTATAACATGCTGAGCTATTTAAAATGGTATTTCCTTGCTTTTTTTGATTTGATACAAATTTTTCAAAAAGGCATAAAATTCTAAGCCAGTTAAAAATGGTTCTCGTTGGTAAAAAATGAAATAGGACACCTCAATAAATATCTTTTCCGTTTCTGGTCAGTACAAATTTATACCTTCGTTTTCCCCTTTTTTTCTGCTTGGCTATTTAAAATGACCCTTCTTTGATTTTCTTGTGATTGGTACAAAAAGTAGTACAAAATGGTATAAAAGTCTGAGTTAGTTAAAATGGTCCTTCTTCACTTTTTTTTTCTGGTTCATACAAAGCTAAATACTCCATCCAATTTGAGTAAAATGGTTCATGTTCCCTTTCTCAAATTTAGCCCTTCGTTTTATTTAAATAATACAACATGCACTAGAAATTCTAAGCTAGATAAAAATGGCATTTCTCCTTGGTACAAAATGGAATAGATCACTTAAATTTATCCCCTCGTTTATTTAAATATTTAATATGACATATCTTTGCTTTCTTTCTTGTTACTCCATCCAAATTAATTTTTGCATTACAGATATTCTGCGCAAGTTAAAATTGTGTTTGAGCTAGTTAAAATGGTTCTTCTTTGTTTGGTATAAAAAAAGTAGAACACCCAGATTTGTTCTTTCGTTCATTGGGCTAGTACAAAGGTACCATCTTCGATTTTTCTGGTTAGTACAAAAAACAGGCCACTCAAATTTACAAAAAGGTACGGAAATTCTCAGTTAGTTAAAATGGGTCTTCTTCGCTTTTTCTCTGGTCTCACTCATATTTATGCCTTCGTTTATTAGACTAGTTTAAAATGATATAAAATAATCCTTTTTTTGCTTATTCCTTTGTTTGTTGAAATAATACAAAATGGTATAAAATACTCAACTTCAGTTTTTCAAATGCATTACTTCGTTTAATTGATTTTAGAGTTGACACAAATTATAAGTCCTTTGTTTATTTGAATACTCCAAAATGGTGCAAAACTAAATACTCCATTGTTTATTTGAGTAGTAAAATTCTGATCCAGTTAAAATGTCATTTCTCATGGGTACAAAATTGAATAGGTCACTTAAATTTATTATTTCTTATATTCAGCTAGTTCATTTTTTTCTCGTTGGTATAAAAAGTAGAACATCAAAATTATTTTTTCGTCACAGAAATTATGAACTTGTTAAAATGATCCTTCTTTGGGTTTTTCTGATTGATACAAAAATAGAACATTTCAGTATTTCAAAAGTTACATAATGGTCAATTTTCGTTTGTTTAAACAGTACATAATGGGCTAGTTAAAGTAGCTCTTCTTCTCTTTTCCAGTTGGTACAAAAGGAAATAATCCACCTAAATTTTATTCATTCTTTACTTCTTTTTTTCTGGTATTCCTTCGTTTATTGGAGTAATACAAAATGGTATAAAATGGCATTTCTCGTTGGTATAAAATTTATCCTTTCGTTTGTTTAAATAATACAAGATGATTTAAAGTTCTCAGCTAGTTAAAATGAAATATCTTTGCTTTCTTTCTCGAAGTAAGCCAATCATATTTATTCATTCTTCACTTTTCTCTGCTTGGTACAAAATTGAATAGGTCACACAGGTTTTGTTTAAAGTTATTAAGGCTTAAATATTTAACCATTGACCTCGATAGTCAGTACTTTTGGAACATGTAATAGTTGATGACGTATTACTAGATTTGGAAACAGCACCTCAATACGTTGCTCTGTTTAAGAGTTGTTTGCGTTTAAATATTTGACCTTTGACCTGGAAGGTTATTATTTTGGAACTTGTAGTAGTTGATGACCAGTTACTAGATTTGGAAACAGCACTTCAATATGTGGATCCATTTTCGAGTTTGACCTTTGACCTCGATGATCAGTATTTTGAAACTTGTAGTACCTGATGACCAATTACTAAATGTGGAAACAGCACCTGAGTATGTGGCTCCGTTTTCGAGATATTAGGTTTTAAGTATTTTGACCTTTGACCTCGATGGTCATTATTTTGGAACTTGTAGTACCTGATGACCTATTACTCAATGTGGAAACAGCACCTCAATATGTGGCTCAGTTTTCGTGTTATTAGGTTTTAAGTATTTTGACCTTTGACCTCGATGGTCATTATTTTGGAACTTGTAGTAGTTGATGACCAATTGCTAAATGTGGAAACACCACCTCGATATGTGGCGCAGTTTACGAGTGATTGGGTTTTAAGTATTTTGACCTTTGACCTCGATGGTCATTATTTTGGAACTTGTACTAGTTGATGACCAATTACTAAATGTGGAAACACCACTTCGATATTTGGCTCCGTTTTCGAGTTATTAGGTTTTAAGTGTCATACAAAGGGCGTATCCCACATAAACTATCAGACCCAGATAAAAATAAGTATGATATTTGTAATCAGCATGTCCGAAAACCCTCATATACCGAGTTTCATCCAAATCGGTTAAAATTGTCATAGAAAGGGCGTATACCACATAAACTATAGGACCCAGGTAAAAATAGGTATGATATTCGTACTCAGCATGGTCGAAAACCCCCATATGCCGAGTTCCATCCAAATCGGTTCAAAGAGCGTATCCAATCGCTATGTTACATAGGTATTCATTGTCTTAAAATAGGGGTTGAAAAATTTTTTTATGTAATTTCTGCTATGGTAAAATAGGGGTTGGAAAAGTAATTATAAAAGAGAACGAGTCCACCCCTAAAATGGAGGTTTTTGTGTGTTACGTACTCTGTAATTTCTGCTATGTTCAATTAGGGGTGGAGAAAATGAATACACTCCCTGTGCTATGTCCGCCATGTTTCGTAGTCTCTGTCATGTTGAAATAGGGGTTGGAAAATATGCTCATAACAGAGAATGAATACACCCCTAAAATGGAGGTTTTTGTGTGTTACGTACTCTCAGTGTAATTTATGCTATGTTCAATTAGGGGTGGAGAAAATGAATACACCCCCTGTGCTATGTCCGCCATGTTTCGTAGTCTCTGTCATGTTGAAATAGGGGTTGGAAAATATGCTCATAAAAGAGAACGAGTCCACCCCTAAAATGGAGGTTGTTGTGTTTATTATCTGCTCTACTATGTGTTCGTAACTGCTATGTTGCATAGTCTTATGCTAAGGGGTTGAAAACGAATACACCTCTGTAAGGGTTGAAAAATATGCTCATAAAAGAAAACGAGTCCACCCCTAGAATGGAGGTTGTTGTGTGTTACGTAGTCTTATGCTCTGCTATGTGTTCATAGTCTCAGTGTAATTTCTGCTATGTTAAAATAAGGGTTGGAAAATATGCCATGTTCTTTTATTAGCTGTGCTATGTATTATCTGTTCTGTTATGTGTTATCTTCTCTTGTATGTGTTCGTAATCTTATGTGTTATCTCCTATGTTAAAATAGGGGTTGAAAAATATGCTCATAAAAGAGAACGAGTTCACCCTTGTTATGTTATGTACTCTTATGTATTATCTGCTCTGATGTGTGTTACGTACTCTTATCTGTTATCTGTTCTGCTGTGTGTTACGTAGTCTGATGTTCTGCTATGTGTTCGTAGGGGTTGGAAAATATGCTCATAAAAGGGAATGAGTTCACCCCCTAAAATGGGCTCGTAAAAGAGAACGAGGTCACCCCCTTAAAAGTGGTCATAAAAGGGAACGAATTCACCCCTAAAATGGAGGTCGTAAAAGGCCGTGGGCTCACGGTGCACGGTGGTCATTTTCTCAGTGGCTTGTGAGTTGTTCTCTTATGAGCCAGGTCTGATCCAGATCGATCCATTTTCTACTACTATACCGTGACGAAATACATCGCATTACACGTTATTCCGAAAAAAACAAAACAAAACATGGAGCTGCCGGTTCCTAACACGTCCGACTTTCCTCTGAACCGTTGGATGTCCATTGTTGTTAAGGCTTACCTCCTGCCTATTTTGGACCCTCCTTGAAATCAGGGTATATCTGAAAACTCTATCGAGAGCATGTCTGAGAATTATACACTGTAGGGAATACTCTGTACAGCTATTGGAAATTGACGAAGTATGCATTTTTGAATTGTATATGCGCTGCTCCCTTTACGCTTCCACAGTTTCTGGAATTCGAAATACGGCCTTTTTAAATTTGTAGGTATGCACTAGAGTCGAGACACACTTTGTAAAATTCGAGACGAGTCGAGACAAACTATTTCTCGACTCGAATTTTCGAGTCTAGACACGAGTCGAGTCGAGACGGCTCTTAAAAATCTCGACTCGACTCGAATGTCTCGAAAATCTTTATATAATTTTTAATATTATTTTGAAGAAAGTATTCACTCAGAAACAGCCTTGAAACCAATTCCAACTTTTATTCCTTCAGAAAGGTACAGAACGCATAAAATTAATAGTTAATCTTTAAAGATCAAGATTTAATTTTCAGCTCAATTCAGTTAATTAGAACTAATAGTTAATGTGATTGTATTCGGTTGTACTGCAAATATAATGATAATAATAACAATTGATTATCTAGTTTGTATAAAACTATTATCCGTAGTCTAAATCTAGTTTGTATAAAACTATTGCGATAAAGTGAACTTCATAAATTCTCTGAATGATCAGTTGATAGTCTATAGTAATTTAGCATAGTTATAATTATTGTGTTTTCGTTCCCATGAACGCAATAGGGTTACGTAACTTCTGGATTATTCGCTTGCCCAACTATTCTGAGGCTTTAATATGTTGCAGCATATCACGAGCTACGGATAATATATAAAGTAACATTTGTTGTACATCACATATTATGATACGAGACTATTTTACATAGTATATCTTATCTAATATAACTAAAATAAAGTTTGTTTGTGTGGGAATACGGACAAAATCTCGCGGCCGAAACATCGCCGCCCAAAATCTCGCCGGCCAAAACCTCGCGGGACAAAATCTCGCCGGGCCAAAACCTCGCGTGGCCAAAACCTCGCCGCTCAAAACCTCGCGGGGCCAAAACCTCGCCGCCCAAAACCTCGCGGGACAAAATCTCGCCGGGCCAAAACCTCGCGTGGCCGAAACCTCGCCGGCCAAAACCTCGCGTGGCCCAAACCTCGCCGGGCCAAAACCTCGCCACCCAAAACATCACGTGGCCAAAACCTCGCCGCGAATGAAACTTTTCTTTAAAATTTACCCAATGAGTTTCTTAATATGCAATTTCACATTACAAATAATAATAATAATAATAATAATAATAATAAGAAGAAGAAGAAGAAGAACATACAAAACATCGTGTGCGTGGGCTTTCTCGGGTTATTACCGTTTCCTCCCACTTTCTTTATTCGATCATTTCCTTCATCCTGGTCATCTACGTCTCCTTTAACCTACAGGACATAATCAAGGGACGTCGTAAAAACTCATATATTATTTCATACTTTCATAAATATTATTATATTTTTGTTAAAATTTTAAGTTTTTGGATGTTCCAAAGTTCACGACACTAACCCCGTTAGTTGTCATTATTTTTCTTATGCAGACTTTCTTTCCCTATACCCAGTTTAAAAACATCCTGTCGCCCTACCTTCACATTGAAATCCTCTGATACAGAAATAGAATTTTCATATGGTATCGCGGGACTCAAATACCCGTTATATTTCTTCTGAAACAGCGTCTTTTATACCGTCATCCTTATAATCTGTTGGAATTTTTACATTTTGGTCAGGCGAGATTTTGGATATGGCGATTTTTTGGGGCGCGAGGTTTTGGGTGGCGAGGTTTTCGCCAGGCGAGGTTTTGGCCCCGCGACGTTTTGGGCGGCGAGGTTTTGGCCAGGAGGGGTTTTGGCCAAGCGAGATTTTGTCCCGCGAGGTTTTGGGCGGCGAGGTTTCGGCCAGGCGGGGTTTTGGCCAGGCGAGATTTTGTCCCGCGAGGTTTTGGGAGGCGAGGTTTTGGCCAGGCGAGGTTTTGGTCCGCGAGGTTGCCGCCGCGAGGTTCTGGCCGCCAGGTGTTGTACCCAAACCGTTTCTGTGTTTGTCTGTCTGTTTGTGTGCGACCTGGGGACCAGACGAGTGGACCGAGAGTTCCCAAAATTAGGTCACGGGTACCTTGGTCCAGGCCCCAGATTAAGACGAAACGATTTTTTTTAATTTCGAACTAGGGGGTCTCGGGGGGAACGTTTACTAAGACCGAAATGGGGACCACACAAGTTGACCGAAAGTTACCAAATTTTGGTCACGGATACCTTGGTCCAGGTCCCAGTCTAAGGCGAAGCGTTTTTGTCAAAATTGGAACCAGGGGGGTCTCAGGGCGGCGTTTACCGAGACATGTAGTAAAAGTAATCCAAATTGATCGACATTAGTGTCAAATCCATAGATTTCATGGTCGCTGAGATCAATGGTGACAGTTGCAT
This sequence comes from Thermobia domestica, assembly GCF_964235325.1. Taxonomy (NCBI): domain Eukaryota; kingdom Metazoa; phylum Arthropoda; class Insecta; order Zygentoma; family Lepismatidae; genus Thermobia; species Thermobia domestica. The sequence continues at coordinate 114,471,644 of NC_137463.1, read as the reverse complement.
CACCGATGACTTGCAAATTCAGCTACCACTGTATGCGGGCCGAGTGTCAGCGGGTGAGGAATACCGAGTCATGTATAAATAGCCCATATTGATTGATACTAGTGTTAAATCCATAATTTTCGCGGTCGCTGAAATGAATGGTGATACTTCACAGGCGTTGACTTCCAAATACAGCACCCATGCGAAGAATGGGTATATTAAGCTAGTATTACAATAAATGGACTGCTTGGATGCCAAGAACTAGTACAGATAAGTACCTTTCACTTCTGTGAATAGGTATTTTTTAAAAGGATTTTTGTAAACACTAAATTATAAAACAATGAACTACATACAGTAGTTATGGTTTTGGTTCCCAACATAAAAGAAATATGGATTGTTCATGAGATATTGAACTTTAACTTTCACTCCTGGAAAATTTCAATTTTGGAGTTAGGCCACTTGGCATCAAAGCAGTTTCCTGTAAGATAAATACATTCCGCACATTAGTAACATAGTTGTTCAGGAGCCTTTGATTTCCATCCTCTCAAATGAAAGCTGAAAGATTGCTTGATACATACTGACTATATAGGAGAAATGATGTATTAAGTTTTCGAGCTTTGGTGCGTATCCGTATTTACACTCTGATATAACTTTAAGTTCACACTCAAATCGAGCTAATTGTTTAATGCATTTCGAAAGCTTTTGTTTTTATGCAGCTCATTAAGGAAAATCTATTTCATAATCGTAACATTTATGTACTAAGAAACTATGAACGTAAAGTGGACTCGACCTAGCCCCGTGGCTGCTGTGACTCAGTGGCAAAGCTTTCACCCTTGGTGTGTGAGGACTCTGATTCTGTGTGTGTGTGTTAACTCCGTGGCTAGTGTACGCGTCTTTGTCGTGGAAGACTCGGGTTCAATTCCCGGCGCGAGCTCATGTAGTTCGGATTATACGTTAATCAGTAGGTCTACATTTCATATATCCTCGCTGCTGAAAGAGACGGTAAAGTCAAAATCAACTCAACAATATATATGTGTGTGTGCTTATGTGAATTTCCTCGTGGCTGTATGGTTAACACATACGCGGGAGACTCTGGTTCGATTTACGGTGGAAGCTCATGAAGTTGATACCGGTATCCCACTTTAAACTGTAGATCTATGCCTCATATAACCATACATATAATATATATGCCTTTGATGCACTTGAAAGCCATCGAAAATTTCCGGACACAGAGTCCCGTAGACCGAAAATGAGAAACATGGCTACAGAGTAAAACTGCCATAAAATTTAAGCTTTTTAGGCTAACTTAATCCTTATATATAATGCAACTAACTTGGCCAAGTTATAATGGAGGAAATGCTATCATTTGCAACACTCTGAGAATAGAAAATGTTCGCCAGGTATTACTATCCCCCCCTCTCCTGCAGAATGAAAACCCTGACTAAAACACAATAATATATATATATATAACTATTTTGTGTAATGTAACAAACAGTGGCGGATAGTATTCATGTTTTCTTGCAGAGGTCCTTACGAGGGTTCGCTTCCATCGTCCTCTCCCCAAGAACTAAGATAAATTAAAAAATTGCGATTACTTGTTAATCTTGTAAAATTGCGATTACTTGTTAATGTTGTAAAATTGCAATTACTTGTTAATCTTGTACAAAGGAGCAATTAAAGTCCCAGTGTAACACCCCTTCACATTTAGATTTTTCCCCTGGAAGAAAACCAGTTATTATTGTTTCTTGATTTCTCAGTCTCACCTATATAAACATACGAATAGAATTAAAGGATAGAACATGTTTAGAGTGCTTACACGTGACATCTAACTATATTTCTCATCAAATGTGTCACAGATGAAAATGTCCGTTTGTACTGCCTCTATTTTCTGGTATATATGTTTCATTTATGTTATGTTGCTAAAATTCGTTAGGAAACAAGTACAGACTGCGCCTGTGTGCCCGACAAAACGTAAATGTACTGGATAATTATTTTTTCACTTTCTTCCAGAAAAAAAGTAACCCATCTCATGTCGGCTAACAAAAGGAGGTAGCGGACCAAAGATAGCCGTTGTTTACCTAAGGTCGTTACACAGCAGGGTTTCATTCAGTCAGAGGGAAAAGAAAAATAATTTAAGGTTTCTACATTTGTTTTGAACTGCAATATACTTCTTCCTTTTATTTTAAGAACCATTTCCTTGTCATTTGTCTGCATCAGAAAAAAAATGCAAAAAAATCACTAGAATGTGCCTATTTACCCAAAGTACGTACTAGATCACTAGTTCAATAGTAAAATCACTAAATCTACTATTATACGAAATCATAAATGTGGCATCCCTGGGTTGGAGCGAAAGTAATGGTTGGAGTAAAAACTAGTCCGTATTTCTACTGCGTTCTGTTGTTGAATTCACAGAAATGTTCAAAAATAAATTCAAGAAGTAAAACACGATCCTATAAAAGACTGTTTACTTGCTCAGTAGTATTGTGAACTGAAACTCAAGTGCACAGTCATGTTGAATACTTCTGTCAATTTCTACTTTACAACTCGAGGTGGGATGAGGGTCAGGATAGATCTAGTGATATACCGTAGTATATATAAAGGAAGTGCTTCAGTACAGAGTCGGAAGCGGTATGTATTGTTTATACTGCTTACAATGTTACCCCCCATAAAATATAAATTCACCCTTTCTCCCTTCCCTTTTTCGAATACAATGAACCGACTCTTTTGCTGATGAAAGATGCAAAGAGAAAATTGAAACATCTGTGTCTAAACTTTCTTTGAAGCGCAGTCTTTTGTATTTGTAGAGTTTTGCGAGTGTTTTCACATCCATATGAAGACATAGTTATTCAAATCTTTTACCATGGACTCCTGCTGCGAACTGACCATGAGTAAACACCCGATTTCGCTGTGCTCAATGTCTCTCGCACACGTGAAATGGGTTTGTTGTTTCCAAAACAAATAGGAAGTTATCTTGTGCTTTTGCATTTCTGCACGCACACAGGTACCATTGCTATGTTTTAATGATCAGAAGAAATATCAAAACTATCCGATATATACGATACGAAACAGCTAACAGAGGGAGGCAAAGATTATAGTATACCAAGTTTTCCGCGTGGTACCATTATGGAGAATAAATATTTGATAAAGTTACGTAGATGCGCTTAAAGCTATTCCATCTGTCCTTATAATTTTTCTGGTCTCATCAATTTCTCAGGAGAATACGTATATGTCCAAATTCCATATATATACTCTTTCCAAACTAATGAGTAAACTCATTAAGAACACCAACTGATATCAATAAACAGGAAAGAAAACAATACTTTATACTTCTATCATTTGGTACACATCTCTATGAAGCATAGCTTGTTTCTTTTCGAAATAGCTCCTTCGTGTCACAGCTGTGGTTAGTTTTGTTTTGTGTTAGGATGAAAGAGAGAAATGCAACATTTGCTTCGCGGTGAAGTTATATATATTATTAAGATGAGCGGTGATAAGCGAGGTTTAACAAAAGAGTGCCTTTCGGATGCACAATTTAACGGGTAGTTGCAGTCCGTGTTGAGAATCGAACCAAAGCTATGTAAGACATGTTAATATTGAGCTCTTTTGTGGTAAAAGTGAACTTCAGAAACACACAAAAGACTTGAAACATCAAGCTAATGTAAAGCAATTGAAAAATAGCCTACCTATCGCTGCAACTTTTCTGTGGCAAGGAACATGCAGTGCACAGCAACAAGAATCGTGTTAAGGACTTTTTTTCGAACATAACATTCCCTCCCACACCATAAAAGACAATATAATGTTTGTTAAAAAAAGTGCACATAATATTTTTAAATTTTGTTTGTGATCCTATCATGCATAATAATAAATAATGTCTTTCATACTACGAGAATGAGTTCAACTATACGTCATGGTGCCTCTAAAGCGGGGCAGCGGTGGCTCAGTGGTAGATCGTTCACCTCTGGTGCTTCGGGACCCTGGTTCGATCCCAGCTCGCACCAAGTGAACTTTGTGGTGGACAAACAGTGTGCGTGGGTTTCCTCGGGGTTCTTCCGTTCTTCCCACTTTCTTCATTCCACGATTTCACTAATTTCTCATCATCACCCCTCTCCTTTAGCCTAACCGGCATAACCGTGGGACGTAAAACTCAAAGATTTCACTTCATTTTTTCCCTCGAAAGCGATATTTTTCAAAATTATTTATTGTTAGATATTGTACATTTACGGTATCTATTTTAGTGGACGGGAAATTTTGCATGTAATCGGATAATTTCATGGCTTCTAACAGGAATTCGCAGTTACGAAATTTGCATCACTGTCTTTTGCCTAGGATGCCTAGAAAAAATACTACTAGAAAATAACTGAAAACACAAAATGGATTTCATAGCCAAATTCACGTCATCTTGGTGCGTCATCATTTTTCTTTAAATATTTGTATTTAGTATTAGATTAGAGTTTAGTGTCCCTTTCAGCATCAAGGCTATATGATACGTGAACTTACAAATTAACGTGGTTTCAGAAGCACACGAGTTTCCATCGGAAATCGAACCTAGGTCTCCCGCTCCAAAGACGCGTATGCTAATCATATGGACAAGGGTGTTCAATATTTAGTAATGTGTACATAAAGTTGTGAAATTGCGCTTGTATAATGGAATGCAATTCCTTCTACTGACATAAACCTTCACAATACTCAGCTGGACAAGGTATCTTTAAAAAGAAAATGTCACTCTTTATGTTTCAGTTCCTGGTTCGACTGAAGGATGGACCAAATTGCAATGAGCGGTTTTTGGATCCTACTTTGTGTAGTTGATTCATCATAAACTTGGTATTTGATACGGATATGAACTAAAAACGTACAAATATAAATTTAAGTCATTCAAATACCTTTAAACAAAAATTGAATATATATATAGTTCGTGAAAGTCATGTTATTTCTTTAATACAAGTACATGAATACAGTTAGCTCCTCTTAATGAAAATAAGTGGTGGTTGGTCTTTAAAACTAGAGTGAAAAGATTAGTAAAGGATCTGGCATAATTTAGAAAAATATATGGTAATTCAGGCCCGTGTTTGGCATCATCGATTGTCTCAAGAGTGGCAACCCTGACTTAAAGGTTTCGCTTCGAGAATAATGGATTCTCTGGGATATATCAGATATACAACTCGAGTTGGAGCAGTATTCTCTATAACAAACTTTGAAGCAGGCAGCATATCTGTTGAAATAAGTTATTTCTGAGTATATGAGTGGAATTCAGAACTATTTTGAGTCAGTTCGACTTGTTTCTAGTTAAGGCAAGGTAAATCAATCCCCGGATAGAGAAATAGATTACACTTATGTTATTTCTTAGTAGGGAACATCTGACATTTTCACAGGAGACAGTGTCTTTTTATGGATATTGACATTTCCACGTATATTTAAGATTGCTAGCAATACCTGGTTTCCACAGTAACGGAGCAAGTCATAGGGATTTTAGAGTGAGAGCCTTATTTGAATTGTGAGCAAGAAGGATGCTTGTTTACGAGGTTCAAAGACTGTTTTTAAACCACAGTCTGACTGTATTCAACTGAGTGTGAACTTAGAGAATACTGGACTAGTTCTCAATGCGAACCTAACCTCAAACGAAGATTCTGCTGAAGGCGCTTCACTTCTTTGGTGAGAGGAATTTTCTTATATTCAACCAACTCAATCCTATAAGTAACAGAATTAGCCTTTTTGATGGAGAGTCTGTTTATAGACCATTCCATGTTTAGGACTTTAGGCTAGACAGCTTTCTGATTATTGAAATTGTCTTTTAGATGTGAGGGAGTATGATGTAAGAAAACACATGTTCTGCTCTCTCATGATTAAAGCACAGCTTAGCTGCGTTAAAGAAAATCGATTTGAAGTTATAGCATCATGAAGGCTTAAGTAGGCGACTTCTTCTCCGGACTGAAAAGTTGGTCTTTTATTTCATGACAGATAACTTAAAGGAAATTCTTCTCAAATCAGAGCACCATTCTTAAGCATCAAAATATCCTGTATGGACTGTGGAAATGCTTTATTTATCAAAGTTTCCCTAAGCATGTGGTATGTACTACTCTGTGCTTGTTAATTACCCCTAGACAAACTTACCGGGCAGTTCAAATTTTTACAGTTAAAGAAAAAATTACAAGACTAATAGTTATTTACTATATGTTATTCTAAATGCGACACTAGTAGCAATAGAAGCCACGAACTCATTTTCTTTTTCTTTTCTTTCTTTCTTTTTTTAATCGCACACACAAGAACACCTGTACACCAAAACGATCATGTTCGACAATGTTCCTGGGTTCATTGCGTGTTTCTATCTCTTGGTAGATGAATGATTGTCCAGAATCAATATTGGAAATCGGGTTGCAGACCGTGAAATGCATGTTTATCCCTTTGAGACCTGGTGGTAACATTTGCGTACATCATATTTGCGAACACAAAATACTACTTAGTAAATAACCAGTGGTTTTGAAATAGTCTTTGTTACTACTTATTTTATTATCTAAACAAATTAGATGGAGCACTATGGCTCAGTGGTAGAGGCCTTTACCTCTGGTGTGTGGGGCTGTGGTTCGATTCCCGGCAAAGTAGTTTTGTAGTGGACAACATCATGCTCGTGGGTTTTCTCGGAGTACTCCCGTTTCCTCCCACAATTTCATTCCAACAATTCTTCCATCATCATTCACTTACTTTAATCATTATCTCCCTTAGCCTAACAGGCGTAATCCTGGGACCTTAAACTCAAAGATTTCATTTCATTTTTTAAAAAACCAAATTAAATCATAATTAAATTGAAGGCTTATTCTTTTAGCATGGGAAACATATTGACACCCATGGCCCGTAATCAGGCTTGAGATTTGGTCGGACAGACATCATTTAGGGTCAGGCTCTTAAGTATTATTTAATAAACAATGCTGAACAAACTAGACAATCGTGTTTTAGGATTGTAGAAAACAACCGTGAATTATGTTCAAACACAATTATTATTATATTTATTTCTCTGACTATTGGATCTTTACATTACAGTGTTAAACAAAAGAGAATAATTGTTTGTATAATAGTATTCAAGAGTTTTCTCATCATGATTAGTTTTGTAAACAATTCAATTACACTTATTTTGGTGTTTATTTCTATAATTTCATAAAGTTGTAATTCTTCTTTAGTTTGTATCACTTTACACAATGACAAATCCAAAATGTGTGTTGTATCGGTGCAGTACCAGTTTTTCACGTTTTTCAAAATTTTCCAAAACCCAAAGAATAATCTTTAATTTCTGATATTTTAGTCGTCACAAATTACAATTTTATAATGTAGTCAATGTTTATAATTACTGGGCAGTTGGCGTTTAAACTAATGACATCATAATAAAGTCAAAATCATAATTTTGAGTTGAATTGATTCTGAGTTTAACTTCCCGTTCAGCAGTGAGGCTATGTGAAGCGTGGACCTACTGATTAACGTGGAATCCGAACCACATGAACTCCCACCGGGAATCAAGCCCAGGTTTCCCACGCCAAAGGAAAGTATGCTAACCGTTAGCCACGAAGGAGCTCCACCATAATTTTAGTAGGCGATAAGAAATATCTCGCCAGTGCTTTTACAATAAATAAAATTTTATAAGTATTAAAGAATAGTGGTAAGAGATTTTATAATAGCTTTTTTATTTATGAGATATGAGTATTTTGAAAAAAAACTAAAGAATAGGTTGACGGAACCACAATAGACTCGTAAAATAAACTTTCTTATAAATACATACGCATCTTACTCACCTTTTATAATTTCTATGCTTACGTTCTCCATAAAAACAGAAATTCTCCTTTAGTGATACTTTACACAAGATCACGAAGTGGATTCCAATTTAATTAACGGTAAAATACAATACAATAATCCACAAATATTGCCTCAAGTGAGTTTAAAGATATCTAAACATTAGTGCGAAACCGGGCTCTGCCGTTGCGATCGATTTGCAGGTCTTGAGACGAAAGTAAGAAGGGACTTACGCACATAGTAAGTAAAAACAATTAATATGCCTGTAACTTTCCCCCAAATGGGTGTATCTTAAAATTAACCGCACCATTGTTTTCCTAATTAAATTCTAGCCCGAAATTATGTATCATATTACCCTATTCCCATTTTGAAAACTTGACCTTAATTCAAAATGGCGGATTTCAAGATGGCTGCCGTCAAGGTCATACCTACCATACGACTTCCCCCCAGGACTTATATGTATCCACATGGTTGTTCTTCACTTTTATTCATTAACGCTCCGTTTACAAAGGGTAGTAAGGGACTTCTGTAGTAATCTCTAATAACCACATCACAACTCTTAAAAGTTATATATATATATATATATATATATATATATATATATAGAAAACATGCACCATGGCCAGTGGTGCCCACCCACCCTTATGTCTATGACGCACCCCCCCAATTGTCTATCCGTAGGTGTTCTTCCATGAAAAAATCTTCTTTTCGATTAATTTTACCCCGCCCCCTCATCAAACATATTTATATAGATTTTAACCCCCCCCCCAAATATTTCAATGACGCAGTTTGCGTCATAGCCCCCCCTTGTGGGCACCCCTGCCATGGCAAAAATTTGTCATCACAAGTAATGCATACATGCCTTCTATCAGCAAAAAAAGTTTCATTGAAATTAGAGCCGGACATTTGAGTGATGTCCCTTGTGGGATGTGATTGAACGTGACGTCAGAACGCATCGCCCCCCTTCCCGGAATTTACGGGAATTAGGTGACCTGAGTGTGCACATGTGGTGTCAGCTCTCTCCAGCGACCTATCAAGGATCATTGCGTGTATGCCAAGACGTTTCGCCGTTTTTATCCATGCCAAAAGTCGACATACTGACAATTAGGTAGGTAGTCATAATGAACTGGCTGATATGTGCGTATATTTTAACTCGTACATTTTGTCTCGACTCGAATTTCGAGACGTCTCGACTCAAATTCGAGTCGAGTCGAGACAGAGACTGTCGAGTCGAGACAGAAACATATTTTCGAGTCGAGACACGAGTCGAGACAACATTTTCTCGAGTCGAGTCGAGACAGGATTAAATCTCGACTCGACTCGACTCGTGCGCATCCCTAGAAATTTGACTTTTTCGCGATTTTGGACAGCCCTAGCTCTGAAACTATGCACTTTTCGCCATAGGTCCATATGAACTTTTTCTCTTATTTTGATGTGAGGAATCAGCTCTTACAGTTTGTCGGTATAGTTCATGAAGACTCTGTACATATATATATATATATATATATATATATGACCCGATCCAGGATTTTCTGAGGAGGTGCACCAATAACTATCAGTACTTTTGAATCAAATTTATTTTTTTAAATACCTTTAGGCACTTGTGATGTGTATGAACACTGGCGCAAATCCTGGGAGGACGAAGGGGACATGTCCCCCAATCTTGAACCTGGGGGGACTGTCCCCCTCAATAATCTGACGTGAAAAGTGCATTGTGGGATAAGTATGATGATTTGTGTTCGACTGCCACAAAGGAATATAAGATAACATTTATTTATCTTGGCTTTTCCATCTTTCAAACTGAACTTCGTGCTGTAGTGCGTTTAGTAGTCTCATCAATATGTATTAATTCCACTTCCGCTACTTGGGCACAAATTGCAATAAGTGCCCGAGGAGGATATGCCCCTCTCTTCATGCTGGAAATTTGTCTCAGCTGTAGGTACGGGCACAAATTCCGGGGAAATGGAGGCTATCCCAATAATCCGATTTGAAAAGTGCATTTTGCTGATCAGTGTGATGATTTCTGTCCGACTGCCGCAAAGGAAAGTGAGATGAAATTAGTTTCTCTTAGCTTTTTAATTTTTAATAAAAATCAAGGTATGCGAGTATGCATGACGTAACCTCATGTGAAATCTTATCTCCTCCTCTACAATAGGGCCTAGCATACGAAGAGTATATAAACTACCCAATGTCAGTAGAACCCATCTTTTCAGTAAATGCGCATTTCATCTATTTGTAGTATCAGCCTAGACATCTACTCATGCTTCGTAAGCTAACTAACTCTATGGCCTATGGAACACGGAGGTTCAATGCCGCGTTCACAAAAGCTCTCCATTGACTTCTATTTTTAGTCAACTGGGTCCAGTTTCTACTTTGGATTCATATTTCTGCGAGATCCATCTTAATATTGTCCTCTCATCTACTCCTTGGCCTTTCTTATGGTCGTTTTCAGATTGGTCTTCCAGTCAAGACTTTGAAAGCGTTTCTACTTTCTTCCATCCTAGCTACATGACCTACCCACCTAAGCCTCCTAGACTTGACGACCCTAACAATGCTTGGTAATCCGTATAAACTATGTAGTACCGCGTTGGGAAGTTTCCGTCATTCCCCATACCCGTTTCTCTTGGGTCTGAATATTCGTCTCAGGATTTTGTTCTCAAATACTTTCAGTCTATGTTCTTCCCTCAGAGTAAGAGACCATGTTTCGCAACCATACAGAACAACAAGCATGATTATCGTTTTATATATTTTAAGCTTCAAATTCCTCGACAGAATTAGCGACGACAAGATATTTTGAACTGAATAATAACACAAATTTTCTGTTTTTAATCGACATTTAATTTCTTCTTGAATATGATTTTCGTTTGTTAATATTGATCCTAGATATTTGAAAGTATCCACTTTATCAAAAGTGTTATTTAATATTTTAACTCATCCAGTGTTGGTAAGTAACGTAACGCAAGTAGTTTCCTAGTAACGCGTTACATTTTTTCCAAAGTAACTGTAACGGTAACTTACCTAGTTTGCGTTACTTTTTTCGCGTTACATTTCAGATGAGTAACTACAATATATGTATTATTTTTCGGAAACAAATGTTTCTTTCCTGTAAGTAAATTTCTCAGAATGAAACAATCGAGCATGAACTACGTATGTCAGTGACCGACAGTCACAGACACACAGAGAAACAGATAAGTTCGTAGTGCCACTTGCTGTTTTTTGAAGATGAGGACAGCCTTTGGGAAATCACGTGTACTGATTGCAAGCACCTGGAACATTTTGTCGTAGATTTTGACAGCTCCAAATCAATACATTCAGTGAGTGAACTGTGAGGGAGAACGAAAATATTTTACCATTCGAACATTTGAAAGAATACTTTTTTCTTAAGAGCTGAGGATGATGGTGGACAGAATTTAAAAGTAAAGTGTCTAAGGTGCCCCGGCGGAAAATATTTATCAACAACTAGGGTGCCATAATTAACGATTTACAGTAAGCGGTTAATATGAATAAACTGTGTTTTGATGAACAGGCCTACTTTATTCCTAGAAAATAGTTTGTTGATGGATGTAATATTGGAGTTCTTTCAGATCAGTTTGCTTATCCTAGAGTCCCGTTGATTATAGAGTAGTGTAATGTTTCTCTATATTCTTTATTTTTAATTTTATATAATAACACTGTTATTTTTTATTCACAATGGGAAATTTCTACGAACAAAACAAATCAATCTAGAAGAAATAATATTCTGAGATAGTAATTTACAGCAATATATGATTGTAAAAATATGTAAATAAGTTTCGGAGATATAGCGTATAGTATGTAGTATTTAGAAACAATGGATAACAATATAATATATATATAAAATTTCTCTGAACAGTTGATATATTATTTTTATTATTCTATTGTTCGCTTGTTTCTGTTGCACTAGAGAAGAAACACCTCCTCCAGTTCCTTTCCAGGTGGCAACGTACCAAGAACTGACGAAACGTTGCCATGTTGGACCGCAATGGATATACGTTGGAATAAGAAGGATGCTGAACGAACATCTCCAGAAACGATAGATATGCGTCTGACTACCTCTCTGATAAAATCAAGGCTTCTAGAACCCTATGCTCCACTGGTCTCGATAGCTATTGGAGCAAATATAAATTTATCGAGGAGATTATTGTATTTCCTTTCCTTTCTGCCTCTCTACGTCTAGCAACTTCTCCAGCATTCACAACGGTCAACGGCAGGCTTGAATGGGCGAATGTGTCCGAACATGTAAAATCCCATACTAGAGATTTGCCTCTCTTCCAAGGTATTAATGTCATGCCATCAGGTCGTTATTATTATATTATTAGTTTAGCAGAATAATAATAAGCAACCATTTTTCTAACGCATAGGGATGAACACGAGTCAAGCTAAAACTCAAATAGACTCGAATTCAAGTCGAGTTTCGAGTCAAGTCAAGGGTAATATCCTTGAATCGAGTTCCGACCCGATTAAGTTTTTCGCGTCGAGTTTCGAGTCCAGTCGAGTTTGATAAATGTCTCGTTCGTTTTAAGTCGTTTTGAAATCATGGCCTGATTACACTGGAAAACGAAAGCCATGGAATACTTTTAGTGTTGCTCACGAGAGGGGACACTGCTCGCATCTCGTCTCGTCTCGATAACGAGACCACAAGAGATTTTTTATAACAAGCTCAGCTCGGCTCAGCTCAACTGAGAAGGTAGCTCAAGCCGGCTCACTTGGGGTGAACCATCGGCTCGAGCTGGCTTGGTAGGGATGAGACATTTGCTTGGTTCGGCTCAACTAAGCCAAGTCGGTTGGGTGATCTGTTGGCTCCGCTCATTTTCGGTTCGGATCTATAGTGAATGAGCTGTGAGCCGAACTGCTCGAGTCGTTGACAATTCTAAACCCGGGCCGAGCAGTTTTGAAGATATTTGGCCAGTGCCCTATAACTTTTAACAGTGTTTGGCTCGAGTCCGAATACTCAACCTAGACCCTCAACCCAAATTCAGAAGCTCGTGAACAATGTCCTAGACTCCTAGACTTCACGACTACCGAGGTTGGCAATCAACTAGTTTTTTAGTGTTCAGATACAAACCGCCTATCTTTCTTTTTATATACAGTGTTATTATAATAAATAATAATAATATAAGTTGTAGTAGTAGTAGTGTCATTGATAATAGTAGTACTGGCATGACTTGATCGCGTTTTGGACTTTGACCCCGACTTTGTGACGTCATGGCCCGGAGTCAATGACCGAGGGTTACTTAGGACCACCCCCTCTTAATTTTGGCAGGGGTACATAGGACCACCACCTTAAATTTTGGAAATTGCCAAATGTAAAAATTCGGTATGCTAGCCTAGGACCATAGTATGTACCTCTATCAGTATTGGGTGTCTATGTCGTTCCCTTTTATGGGTAAAAAATTGCCAAAAATTCAAATTTCGGGGTTTTTTGACCTAATTTATCCCCTTTGATGAGGTATTATTACCCTATATGGTTATATGGGCGTATACAGGGGTCCATTACCTTTCATAAGACATGGGTATATTAATGCACTCCTTGAAAAATTTGGGAGGGGTACCTTAACCCACCCCTAAAATTTTGGAAATTGACCAATTTAAACATTGGGTATTATAGTACAGGAACCTAATATGTATTATAATAAATTTGGGTGGTCCACCTCGTTCCCTTCTAGGGGTACAAAATTGCCAAAATATAAACGTAAGCAATACGTTATACCACGTGTTTGGTTTTTGGTCGATTTTATCCCCTTTGATGAGGTGTTATTATCCTATATAGTTATATGGTCCATTCCCTTTCATAAGATATGAGTATATTTGTGCACCCCTTTAAAAATTTAGGAGTTGTACCTTGGCTCACCCCTTAAATTTTAGAAATTGCCCAATTTAAACATTTGGTATTATAGTACTGGACCCTAACAAGTATTATGATAAATTTGGATGGTCTACATCGTTCCGTTTTAGGGGTACAAAATTGCCAAATTTTAGTACAACCACGTGTTTGTTCTTATGGCCCAATTTATTTCCTTGGATGAGGTCCTATTACCTTATATGGTTATATGGTTATGTATAGGGGTTTATTCCCTATTATAAGACATAGGTACATTTGTTCACCCCGGGAGGGGTACCTTGGCCCATCCCTTTAATTTTGGAAATTTCCCAATTTAAACATTTGGTATAATAGTATAGGACCCTAATATAGATCACTAAATTTGGGTGGTTCACCTCGTTCCCTTTTAGGGGTACAAAATTGTCAAATTTTAGTACAACCACGTGTTTGTTTTTTGGCCCAATTTATTCCCTTGGATGAGGCTTTATTACCTTATATGGTTATATGGCCATGTATAGGGATTCATTACCTATCATAAGACATGGGTACATTTGTGCACCCCTTGAAAAATTTGGGAGGGGTACCTTGGCCCACCCCTTAAATTTTGGAAATTGCCCAATTTAAACATTTGGTATTATAGTATAGGACACTAATAGAGATTACGATAAATTTGGGTGGTTCACCTCGTTCCCTTTCATGTGTACGAAATTGCCAAATTTTAGTACAACCACGTGTTTGGTTTTTGGCTCAATTTATCTGCTTGGATGAGGTTCTATTACCTTATATGGTTATATGGTCATGTATACTGGTCCATTTCCTATTATATGACATGGGTATATTGATGCACCCCTTTAAATTTCAATTTAAGCATTCGGTATTATAGTACAGGACCTCAACATGTATCATGATAAATTTGGGTGGTCCATATCGTTCACTTTCATGGGTAAAAAAAATTGCAAAAATATAAACTTAAGCTATATGTTGTACCACGTGTTTGCTTTTTGCCACATTTATCCCGTTTGATGCGGTCTTATTACCTTATATGATTATATGGTCATGTATATAGGTTCATTTCCTATCATAAGACATGGGTACATTGATGCACCCTTAAAAATTTGGGAGGGGTATTTTGGCTCATCCACTCAGTTTTAGAAATTGTTTAATATAAGCATTTGGTATCTTCGTACAGGTCTTCAATATGTACCACTATAAATTTGGATGGTCCACCTGGTTCCCTTCCATGGGTAAAGAACTACGAAAAATCAAATTTCGGAGGTTATTGACCCTTTGATAAGTATTTAGCACGTTATATGGTTTATTACCTTTATATGTTTATGTTCCCTTTTAAATTTGGGAATTATCAAATAAAATTCGGTAAACGTTTTCCAGGACCATTGTAGATGTTGGTGTTCCTCTTATGGCCAAATATTAAAAATTTAAAGGTTATTGACTGGCTTTATTATTGAATAACTACAGGATTTATTACTTTTTCATAAGACACAGGTGTATTTGTGTACCAATCTTAAATTTTGGGAGGGGTACATTTCTTATTGTCATATCAATAATTGGTAATCGTTCTTAAAATTGGATAGTATCTCATTCATTGGGTAAATCATTGTCAAATATGAGTATGATCACATGATCAGTTATTGACCTATGATGGGATTAGGAGTCCAGGACATTGGTACATTTAAACTTTGTAGGATAATTTGATAATTGTCAAATGAAATTGCGTCATTGGTTTTGATTATTACAGCCAAATATAAACGTAAGCAATACGATGTACCACGTGATTGACCTTGATGAGGTAGTGTACAGGGATTTATTTCCTTTGTTGTGGTACTTTTAAGTTTGAGTACACACTTAAACAGTTGGTTCTACTCAGGTAAACAATTGACGGACATTATTGACCTTATTGAACATATAATGATATGATTAATTCTAAGACAGGTATATCGAGAGAAGTATTCTTTAAATTTGGGAATTGTGATAAACAGAACTTTAACATAAGGCGCAAAATTTGAAACAATACTTTGAACTTTAGTCACAGCTCATAGTCTAAGATCATTTGTGGTGATTGATTTGACCTTGAGCTTTAGAAATCTGATAGCTAACCTTATTGAATCTTATGACTCATAGTCTTAAGGGAATACATGCTACAACACTGGCAAAGTTATTGTTGATGCAATTTGATTGGTTGATCACTATCTTTTGTGCAATCTGATTGGCTAATCACTATCTTTCGTGCAATCTGATTGGTTGCTGATTTTTCAAATCTTTGCTTCATTCAGTTTTAAGTTTTGTTTAACATTTTAAAATCTTGGTTTCGTTCAACATTTTGCACTCACTGATAAATATGATCAAAACCGTTTATTGGTTAATCGAATAGTTAAAAACCGGATAACGTTTGACGGTTAACCGTGAAACGTAAAATTTTTAGTTTTTTTTGTTGAAACAAACACTTTAACCAAAAAATTTTTAAAAACAAAAATTTCGAAACAAAAATTTACAAACAAAAAGATTTCAAACGAAAAAATTTCAAACCAAATTTTCAAACAAAAAATGTTCAGACAAAAATTTGAAAAAATTAACAAAAAAATTCAAAGGAAAAAATTTTGAAAAAAATTTCAACAAAAATTTTCAAACAAAATTTTGAAACAAAAAATTGTCAAACAAAAATTTGAAACAAAAAATTCAAACAAGAATTTGAAACAAAATTTTTTCAAACCAAAAAATTCAACAAAAATGCTTTTAAGTTTCACGGTTAGCCGTCAAACATTATCCGTTTTTTAACTATTCGATTAACAAATAAACGGTTTTGATCATATTTATCAGTGAGTGCAAAATGTTGAACGAAAGTGTTCAAACCAAGATTTTTAAACAGTAATTATTAAATATTAACCTAAACTTAAAACTGAATGCAGCAAAGATTTGAAAATCATCAGCCAATCAGATTGCACGAAAGATAGTGATCAACCAATCAGATTGCATGAAAGATAGTGATCAACCAATCAAATTGCATCAACAATAACTTTGTTAGTGATTAACGAATGAAATTACGTTACTTTGTGATTAAATTTCAAAGTGTTGTAGCGAGTATTGCCTTTCGTCTATGAGTCATAAGATTCAATAAGGTTACCTATCAGATTTCTGAAAACTCAAGGTAAAATCAACCACCACCAATGATCTTAGATTATGAGCTATGACTAAAGTTCAAAGTATTGTTTCAAATTTTCACGCCTTATGTTAAAATTTTGTTTATCACAATTCCCAAATTTAAAGAATGGTCATACGTACCTCTCTCGATATACCTACGTCTTAGAATTAATAATATAATTACATGTAGTTAGGTCTCAATTAGGTCAATTGTTTACCTTAGGAGAACCAACTGTTGTCTAGAAAGTGTTATTTGATAACTTCCACGAATTTTGAAAAGGAAATGAATCCCTGTAACCTATTCAATCACATTGTACATCGTGTTGCTTACGTTTATATTTGGCCCATAGGCGGGAATAATCAAAACCACTGTAATTTCATTTTAACAATTCTCAAATTATCCTACAAAGTTTAAATGTACCAATGTCCTGGACTCCTAATCCCATCATAGGTCAATAACAGATCACGTGACCATACTCATATTTGACAATGATTTACCCAAAGAATGAGATACCACCCAATTCTAAGAACAATTATCAATTATTAAGTTAATAATAAGAAATGTACACCCTCAAAAATTTAAGATTGGTACACAAATACACCTGTGTCTTATGAAAAAAGTTATAAATCCGGTACTCACTCAATGATAAAGCCGGTCAATTACCTTCGAAATTTGAATTTTTGGTCATAAGAGGGACATCAACATTTTTCAAAGGGTCCTAAAAAGCTATTTTTTTATATGATAATTCACAAATTTAAGGAATGGTTCTATGTATCCGAACAAAATTTAAAAGAGAACATAAAATATAAAAGTAATAAACCTCTGTACATACCCATATAACGTGCTAAATCCGTATCAAAGGGAATAAATTGAGTCAATAATCGAATACTTGGTCATAGTAATTTCTGATAATTTTTACCCATGAAAAGGAACGAAATTTATAAGAACCTACATTGTTATACCAAATTGGGCAATAACTTTAAGGGTGAGCCAATGTACCTATATCAAATTTTAAGATGAAATTATCGATGTTCTCATGCCTTATAAAAGAAAATAAACCCCTGAACACATTTATATGTTCATATAAGGTAATAAAACCGCATCAAAGAGGGTCAATAACCTCCGAAATTTGAATTTTTAACATTTTTTATCCGTCGAAGGGAACAAAAATGGACCATCCAAATTTATACTAATACATATTAAGATCCTATGGTACTATATTAAATGTTTACATTTAGCAATTTCAAAAATTTAAGGTGGGGGCCAATGTACTCCTTCAAATTTTTTAACCAATGTATCTATATCTTAAAAAAATAGATGGACCCCTATAAATGCCCATATAATCATATAAGGTAAAAAGAGATCTCATCAAATGAAATAAAATGGGTCAATAACCTCCGAAATTTGATTTTTGGTAGTTCTTTACCCATGAAAGGGAACGAGGTGGACCATCCAAACAAAATTGAAGGTGGGGGCCAATGTACTCCTTCAAAATTTTCAACGTATGCACCAATGTATCTATATCTAAGAAATAGAATAGACCCCTATACATGCCCATATAATCATATAAGGTAATAAGACCTCATCAAATGAAATAAAATGGGTTAGTAACCTCCGAAATTCGATTTTTGGTAGTCCTTACCCATGAAAGGGAACGTGATGGATCACCCAAATTTATAGTGATATATATTGATGTCCTATACTATAATACCAAATGCTTATATTAAACAATTTCCAAAATTTAAGGGGTGGGCCAAGGTACCCCTCCCAAATTTTAAAAGTGTGCACTAATATACCTATGTCTTATGTAAAATAATTGACCCCTATACATACCCATATAATCATGTAAGATACTAGGATCTCATCAAAGGGGATAACTTAGGTCAAAACCAAACACGTGGTCGTACTAATTTCCGACAATCTTTTACCCATGAAAGGGAACGAGGTGGACCATCCAAATTTATCATGATACATATTGAGGTCCTGTACCATAATACCAAATGTTTAAATGGGAGAATTTCCAAACTTTAAGGGGTGGGCCAAGGTACCCCTCCCAAAAATTTAAAGAGGAGCATTAATATACCCATGTCTTATGATACGAAATGAACCTGTGTATACGCCCATATAACCATATAAGGTAATAGAACCTCATCAAAGGAAATAAAATGGGCCTAAAACCGAAGACGTGGTGGTACTAAAATTTGGCAATTTTGTACCCCTAAAAGGGAACGAGCTGGACCACCCAAATTTATAATAATATATATTAGGGCCCTATACTATAATACCAAATGTTTAAATTGGGCAATTTCCAAAATTTAAGGGATGGGTCAATGTATCCCTCCCAAAAATTTAAAAGGGTGCATCAATGTACCTATGTTTTATGATAGGGAATGAACACCTATACATGACCATATAACCATGTAAGGTAATAGGACCTCATCAAAGTAGGTGAGCCTGAACTTTTCCACCCGAAAGGAAGAATGTTAACGGTACTTTACGTAATAATGATGTTCTAACATGGTTCTTTAATGGATGTTGTCAGAGGGGGGCGTGTATGTCATTATGGGTTGATGACCTGCTTACGTGTGTTGGAAAGTTGTTATATTTCTGTTTTTAGTTGTGCTGACATGTCTGTATTGCTGGAAAAGGTCATGTGTTCTTTTTCGAGTCTGTATGCGTGTCTGTAGAGACTTTATACTGGCTATTTTTAAAAATAATAATGGAAATTTGAATTGGTTCGATTTGAATTAAATCTGTTGATACGTCATTCTGTATCACTTACTTCCGTAGTAGTGATTAAATTAATATTTATATTCTCCTAATAAATTAGTCGGAACAAATAAGATGATCGAACAATATGTGGAGAGAGAATAAAAGATGTGTAAAAGTTTATGTGATACGTACTGAAAATGAGCCTGGTACCCTTAGCAACAGAGGTGAACGTTGCATTGTACGGGGATTGAATGTGGGACTTTTAGCACAAGAGGTGAACGTATTGTACGGGGATTGAACATGGGACCCTTAGCACCAGAGGTGAATGCTGTATTGTACTGAAAATGAGCCTGGGACCCTTAGCACCAGAGATGAATGCTGCATTGTACGGGGATTGAACATGGGACTTTTAGCACAAGAAATGAATGCTGTATTGTACGGGGATTGAATATGGGACCCTTAGCACCAGAGGTGAATGCTGTATTGTACTGAAAATGAGCCTGGTACCCTTAGCACCAGAGATGAATGCTGCATTGTACGGGGATTGAACATGGGACTTTTAGCACAAGAGATGAATGCTGAATTGTACGGGGATTGAATATGGGACCCTTAGCACCAGAGGTGAACGCTGTATTGTACTGAAAATGAGCCTGGTACCCTTAGCAACAGAGGTGAACGTTGCATTGTACGGGGATTGAATATGGAACCCTTAGCACCAGAGGTGAACGCTGCATTCTATTGAGAATGAGCGTGGGACCCCAAGCACAAGAGATGAATTCTGTATTGTACGGGGATTGAATATGGGACCCTTAGCACCAGAGGTGAATGTTGTATTGTACGGGGATTGAACATGGGACCCTTAGCACCAGAGGTGAACACTGTATTGTACTGAGAATTATTGCAATTCTCACATGGGAAATACGAAGTGTGTGTGTATGATTTGAATGGATTATTTATTCATCGTTTTATTGATTTGTTTATTCATTATAGTTAACTTCGTGTTTACAGCCAAGTTTGAAATACGGAGCGACTGATTTGTTCTTCCGTCTCTCACAGAAGGCGAGCTTAGAATGAACACAATTTTATTTTTGTAAATGCCATTACTTCCGGGTCACTGCCTTATACGCGTGTCCCTTTTGCTTCGGTTAGAACTATGACTTGTGACACGCATGTATAGACTGTCAGTGCACTTTCTACTTTTATTTCCGCTTGTACTGGAATAACCGTAGACGCTTTCTCCTTGACCGTGAGAAAACTGTCTGGCAACATACTGAAATATCTTTCCATTAACTATGATTGTCACTGCTATACTTATCGACAGTGATGAAGAAGACAGATAGAAATTTTATGTTTCTTCCCCCTTTAGAAGATGTATTTTTGTGGCAATATCTGATTTTTGGCAGAATATCTAATATCTGATGAAAGTTTAACATGTAAGCATTTTCCTTAATTAGATGAGAACCGTACATTGCTATAAAGCCCCAAATGTTGATACCCTGTCTGAATGAGATTTCTCCAGCGGTTGACGAACTTGTAAATAAGAATTTTTTAGATTTTTGCCGTAACATCGAATAAACGATGTTAGCGGACATGATGACTTTATTTATTTATAATTAATGAAATCGGGTTGAAAACCCGGTGAAAACATGATGCTTGGGGGAGGGACATAATGAAATCCTTATATATATATATATATAGTATTGAAATAAAGTTTGTTATTATTGTTTTTACACAGTTCCATAGTGTGTGTGTGTGTGTGTTGATCTTTTGTGTGTTGAACTTTTTTCGTCAGTGATTTTAACAGAGCGAACTCTGATTTTTAAGGTGAGAACTTTTTAAATGCTAAACTGCCATGTATTATTCACTTAATTATAATAAAAGTTTTTTTGAATAATTATTGGAAAACTACACGATTTGCTTCTGAGAAACATTATCGGGGGAATAAACCTACGACCATTTTGTAATCATGCAAGAGGGACATTATTATTATTATTATTATTATTATTATTATTATTATTATTATTATTATTATTATTAGAAGCTCATTCTTATTTGCATTCTCCTAATAAATTAGTCGGAACAATATGTGTGAGAGAATAAAAAAGATATTCTCCTTTCTTATCTTTTACCGATTGCTTCTTATTTTTATTGGTTTGTATCTTTTTTATTATTTCGCTTGGTACACAAGCTCAGAACACTTACAGTGTGAACTTACAAAAAAAATTTCTTAGAGAAAGTCGTAAGAGCAGCGACGCTGCGAACTATTAAAATATTTTATTGGTTCGATTTCTATGAAATCTCATAAAGAGAAACTTGTTTCGAAAATATTTTTAAAATAAGAAGCTCAGAACACTTGCAGTGTGAACCTACAAATAAAAGGCTTAAAGACGGACCATTTACTTGTAGAGTTTTATTTGCTTAATTATAGGATGCTTAATTACAATATGTTTGATTCATTTGTTACGATTTTTAACTGTTATACCGATCACTTTAAAATCAGTTATACCTAATATATATATATATATATATATATATATATATATATATATATATATATATATATATATATACGTTGTACAGATGGGACTTGAACTGTTTAAGTAAGCTCATTTGCCAATAGATGGCATAAAAGTACGCTTTGGTAACACAACTGATAATCTTTTTAGGAACGCAAATGTTTGAAGTAAGATTAGTATTTGCAGAAAGAAATGTTTTAGTCTTGGGGGAGCACTTTCCCCCAACATTATCGTGTTTTAATAGTAAATATTACTGAATGTTAGTTATTGCGGGGGTTTGGTAGCCACATAACACATACAATAGCTTTAATGTTAAGAAAGAAAATTTTACGGAACCCCTAAATACATTGGTTATTGAACACTGTCTTTTGATTTGAAAACCTGTTGTGTATCCGCGAAGCAAAATGAAATTATGTAGTCCTATTTGTACTATATCCCTCTAACTAAGTGGCATTTGCATCTTAGACAGATTGCCTAGATTTTAGCAGTATTATAGCAAAAAGAATTACGTACGACTATTGTAGTATATTTCTACAAGTAACGGGAGCCCTTCTCCTCCTTAGTTACAGGTGACCCGAGATTTTAGCAGTATTATATTATAGCAAAAAGAGAATTATGTGGGGCTGTGGGGCTGTTTTTTACCGGTTGAGGGTATGTTCCCCATTAGTTAATTCCTACAATTGCGGGTTTTTCTGAATAGGTAATAACATGATGATAATTATGTTCAACTGAAGGTCCATATGTGTTGGTGGCCCCCCCTTAGGGATTTGTAATATAATGAACGTTTGGTGGTTTACTGATAGAAGAAGAAGAATCAAGTATGCCCTCACAAATTATGTTTTATTAACAGAACACAACTGCGAGAAGGGTTCTTGGTACTTATTTAATGTTATTAGTAGTATTTTACGGATAAAAAAAGAAATATATATCATACTGTACCTTTAAAATATAAATATATATATTCGGGAATAATAACAAAACTCGGGGTTAAGCTAAAGTTAATTTAAAATTTCTCCGACAGATGGCATAGAACCACAATTTTCTATTATAGTTGATTTTGTATTAAAGTAATGAAAACAAATGATTGAAGAGAATTATATAATAATAATTAGTACGGGGTAATTCGATGAAAGAAAGAAAAAAAATAAGTATAGAAGAAGAAATGTAATTTTACTGTTTTAATATGGTTATTGAAAACACATACACAATCTTATTTTTGTTTTTTGTTGAAAGAATATTTATAAGTTTAAAATTGATATAGAGATGCATAAGAAAACTGATATACATTTCGTTTGTTCATTTATGACCGATTCAAGGTTTGAACTAGAGACAATGCTTATATGAAGCGAACTTAATTATATATTTTATTTTTAATAATCACTTTGTTTGTTTGAGTTTGTTCGGGTGGAAATTTGATTTATATACAGTGAAAAAAAAACAAAAAAACCTAATTTGTTTAGTCCGTCATATTTTGAGGGAAATGGCGTGAAAGATATATTCAAATATTGCAGAATACATTTGAATGTGGGAGAATATTTTATAGTTAACTGGATTGGAGTAACATTGAATAAAACCCGAGATTAAATATAATACTTATTATTGAAAATTAATTTTCAAACCTTTGCAGCGTTGTTGCTGTAGGGCATTTAAGAGTGGTTTGTTTATACGCGTAAGCGCACCTGGGATTTGAACCCGAACGCCGCTGTTATGGTGACTTTGCTTATACGCGTAGGCCCGCCCGGAATTTGAACCCACGCACCATTGTTAGGTTTACGCGGAAATTAAACCCGCACGCCGCTGTTAAGATGACTTTGTTTATGCGCGTAGGCTTGCCCGGGATTTGAACTCGTACGTCAGTGTTAGGTTTACGCGGAAATTAAATCTGCACCCCAGTGTTAAGGTGACTTTGTTTATGCGGGTGGACCCGCACGGGGATTAAAATTGTACGTCCTAGCACAAAAGGCAATAACATTAAAAAATTATGACATGCGAAATTTGTAGATGAGATGTCAAATATGTTTGCAGTAAAGATGATGATAACTTTAGTGAATACGGTAACATGGTTTTGTTTGCACCAAAGGCAAAAGCATTAAGGGGTTAGAACATGTCGAACCATTGGAAATTAAATTGTGATTCATTTTAACAAAATGCGTCAGCCTTAACGTGAAACTTTTAGGATACAACCGGAAATTGAATTCGTGTTCGTTAGCAGCGTTTATTAAAATATATGACCATACTGTAAGATTTATTAATAGTAGCTTAATTTCAGTTAACCAAGGCGTTCAGCAACATTGATATATGAGACATGAACCTATTAACTAACTAACAATTATTGGAAAATAAAGTTGAAAACTTCGAGACGTATGCTATTGCCTAAGTTAAATTGATTTTGAGTTTGTTGTTGTTTCGTTCAGTAGTATGGGTTTATGAGATGTATACCTACATAAAGTGAATTGATTTTAAGTTGCTATCCCGTTTAGTAGTATGGGTATATGAAACGTGTACCTACATAAAGTGAATTGATTTTAAGTTTACTGTTTTGTTCAGTAGCATGGCTATATGAAACTAGTATTTTACCACAACCGGAAATTGAAGCCGGGACAGTTTGTACCAATAGCGTGATTATTAGCGTTAATCACTATGTTAGGCTACACAGGAACACTAGACATGATTTAAGAGTGATATTTTTCTTATAGGGGTTTTCAGAACAAAAATCTGAAAATTAAACATATATCTCACACAGATTTAAAACTTTGACCCAAAAAATTCCCATCGAAAACCAAACATAACTTCTTACATAGCGGTCAAATCTTTTGTGAAGTTAACCCCTTTAAAATTATATATATATATATATATATATATATATATATATATATATATATATATATATATATATATATATATATAAGTTGTTCAAGTTAAACAATGTAATTGAGTTTGTGATTAGAATAATAGAATTTTATTAGTGTTGATTATAATTGATTGCATTCTGCTGAAAATAATTTGTACTAATAATACTTTTCTTTATTTTACTTTAGAAAAGATGGAACCGCAGCCAAGCACTTCCGCCGCTGAGTCCTCCTCCTTCTCCTCCTCCGCCTCTTCGTACCGCCATATCCAATGGTTTAACAAGATGGAGGAATTATTGGATGTGGCCGAAGGCAGAAAAAGAAGAAAAAGAGATGAACAGAGGAAAAATAAGCGGGGGCGATATAACCCAGTGGTAAAAGTGTTGGAACCAAAAGTGGAATACGAAGTAATACCATTGGAAGATGAGGTAATACCAGTGGTAGAAGAAGTGATACCAATGGTGGAGAAAGAAGAAGCAGTGATGTCAGTGGAACCAATAGCAGCACCAGTGGGGGCGGGGATAAATAACGATGATTTGTATTTATTAGAAGATGGGGAAGACGATGTGTTTATAGCAGCGTATAATAAATGGGAACGACTTCAAAAAATAAAAAAACTAAAAGAAAAATTTTTGTAAATAGTTGTAAATAGAAAAAAGAAAGAAAAAAATGTAAATAAATCATGTTTTTGGGTGAATGGGTAAATTTTGAGTTTCCTTTCCTTTGAATTTTTAAAATCTACCTAACAAAGGTCATAAAAATGTCTAACTTTTTTTTCCGTGTCATATTGAACTTATAGATACCTTTTATTAACAGTAACGTTTCGAAGCATAGAAAAGATATTTTCAGAATAAGAATTGTTGTTAGAATTTTTAAAAAACCAGGAAAAAAATCTTTATGCTTTTCAGTACGTTGCACTATTTAGTTAACAGTTTCAATTGAAAAGATTTTAATTATGCTATCATAACTAATTTGATTTCCCTTCAATATCAAATTGTACTTGAGTTTTCCTTTTATTTATTTATTTATTTATTTTTAATCAATATACATAGTTGTAGGGTGAAAAAGCTTAATGAGATATTTGCTGGTGTCCATAAATAAGAATTAAATCAACAACAACATTTTTGTTTACTAATTAGTTGTTGGTATTAAATGATAGCATACTGAAAGAAAAGTTTGAATTTTACTTTTTGATTAAATCCGTTTAAGATGAGTGAATGAATTTATGTTGTTTCGTTTTATAAAAGCTCTTGAAAAAAGTATATGATGAGAGTGGAAAAAAACGGGCGAATGTTGAGAAATTTTATGCAGACAAGATAGAGAATTTGAATACTTTTTTTTCTTCTGTGAACACTAAAATGTAGTTGGTGGCAGGGAACATACAATGAAATCAGTTTTTTATTCCTTGAATAATTAACTAGGTATTTCTTTTGGGTTTGAAGCTGTGGATTTGCGATCCACGGTATTGTATATAAAATTTTGTGCAAAAACACAATAATATCCAACTATTTAAGGTAAATATAGATAAAGGATTTCAGTGTAGAATGACATATATGTTAATTGGCATACCATTATCTATTTGGATTAAAGAAAAAATGAAATGGAGTCCCATACACTTATGTCATGAAGATTTGTTGTATAAAAACTCTTAGACACTTTATAAAAAGCAGCCCTGAAAAAACATAGATACAGAGTGTTTAACCATTACATAATTCAAAACTTGATACTTGTAATAAAAAAAAATGTTTAAATAATTGGAGCATCCTAGGATCGACCGCAAGCACTAAAGGTGAGCGCCTTACCACTAACCCACCGCAATTCCCAAAGACAAAAGAACTTTAGTTCAGTTTAGATACTTAATGCTGCCATCAGAATATTTTCTTTGTGCAGCATGGAATCGAACTCTGAATAAATGTAAAGATTAAATAGCAAATTGTCTCTTACAAATAAAAAATTACTTACTTACTTACTATGGTATCTGTGTACGCTTAATTATGAAATTATTTTGAATAATAAATGAAATCTGTGAGCCCCCACGATTATGTCGGATCACTTTAGAAAAGGTTATGAAATTGGTGGAATGAAGAAGAAGTGGGAGAACACAGTGTTTGTTCAGCACAATTTATAAGAAATAAATCCAAACTTAATGTATGTCATAAAAAATGTTGAAATAATTGATGCAAGCGGTAATCGAACCAGGGACCCTAAGCAGTGAAAATGAACGCTTTACCACTGAGCCCTTATGGGCCCGTTATGAAAAATAAAATAATTGATGCAAGCGGTAATCAAACCAGGGACCCTAAGCAGTGAAAATGAACGCTTTACCACTGAGCCCTTATGGCTCCGCTATGAGAAATGAAATAATTGATGCAAACGGTAATCGAACCAGGAATCCTAAGCAGTGAAAATGAATGCTTTACCATTAAGCCAATATAATCCTATATTGATAAATGAATACCTAATGAAGAAAAGTCTAACTGTAGAAACCAACTAGCACTGAAAAAACTAAACATTGAAACTTTGTCAGCATAGTAATCCATATAATTTTATTTTATTTTATTGGATGTTCAAGGAAATTGCATTTTCAAAAGTGTTAAAATTAAATGTGAATCATGGGAGTGACCTGTTATGAAAGAATAAAAGTTTGGTCTCGATAAGAAAACAATAGTGAACTATGGCTAACGTACTTATAGATTTATTATCAAATCTTTGAAAAAACTTTGAACAAATCTTTTCTGTTTTGAACAGTACATAAGTAAAATTAATGAACAACTGTGTGTCAAATAAGTAAGATTAATACATACTAAAAGATGGATGTTTTCAGGACCTTGAACTGAAAATTGTTTCTACTGGCCTTCTTTTTTTAAAAAACAAGTGGTTAAATGAACTGATAGGAAAAGGTGGTAGTTTAGTTAACCTCCCCTTTGAACAGTAATGGGTATTTTATATAATCTCACAAAGTTAATGTTCGTGAAGAAAAGTGTAAATAAAATGATGATGATTTTCTACATGACTATGGTCTATCACCACCGATAACATGTACGCTATCCGTTTAGCAAAGAGGAGGAGGGTCATGTTGGGAGATTGAATCTAATTCAATACAATAGAGATATATAACCTAACGCATCGACATAAACACCTGTTTAAATAAGTAAATGATCTTTGAATATATGTCATATAGACATGAAAAAAGAATACAGATAAATAGGAAATAAATCAGTGATTACTTGTACAAATAAATTTTAGTTTCATGAAACTTCAGACATAAGAAGAAGTTTGTAAAACAGTTTATTCTCCTTTGCCATTGCAAAGTTGGTGTTAGTTTTTTTTCTTTCCTAAGCTTTTAACATATAGCATGCCTAATGAAAATTCACAGGAATTTCTAGCACTGATCAAATACATAATGTAGGCTTCAGTTTTAACATATATTCACAACTTACTACATGGATTGTCTACAAGAATCCTTAACATTTGGCGAATTTTCGATAGCATTTTGTTCCTCCCTATTGTACGTGATACTTTATCTGTAAACATATTTAGCGAAAGTTCAATAATTATTGTCTTATGATAACAACAGTAATAAATTTTTCAAGTGTGGAGTATTCTGTAGATAAGATAGCACCACTCGTTGCTAAAAGTTGTCACAAAAGGAAGTAATCTACCATGTCTTAAATGTAAAATAACCAAAAGTATATTTTAAAAAAGGATTTAAATGCATTATTTATCGATACGTTGGAATCCAACAGGCTAATTAAAAACAAGTAAATACAAAGGAGCTATTGGGGTTCAGGTATAGTGATTTCTAATTATTGCTTTAAATGTGAATATATAGAAATTCAAGCACGCGCAGTAAACGGTCTGGGTGACTTTGTCGCTTGTAAAACTGATGCAAAGATGAAATATTCAAGCTAATTTGGATAATAAAAGAATAGTATCTAAAACTAATAGGGGGTGGAAACTATGAGTTTCAGGTCTACCTTAAACTTGTTCAAACCTGTTTTCATTGGTTAATTCAAACATGTCATTACATACCACGGTGAAAAGTATAAATACCGCGGTTAAGAAAGCTACATAAGAATATTCTTGTACTGGTTGTAGTCGATGAAAAGATTTCTTCTTCTTCTTCGTATGGTGGTCAATGAAGATATTTGTGACTAGTGTTTTTTTGTATTTTAGTTTGATCACTTCATATTAATTTATCATCTCGTAATAAATTACTCGAACACTTACAGTGTGATTATTTTATTCGTTCGTGTTATTTAAAATTAGAAAGTCGTAAAAGCAACTACGTTGTGAACTATTATATAATTCGTTTACTCTGTCGAACTGAAAAATGTCTAATGCTGAAAACGTATTGGTCTGTTTCTGCGATAATATTCACATAACCATTCAGTGCTTAATAAATGCTTTTCAGTTGTGGGAATCTAAAAGAAGAAGTATGTTTCTTTGCAGTGGGTGTGCACGTGGATTGAAAGACGCAATAAACCATGACTGCATTCTGTTACATAAAAATATATTGAAAACAAAAGTACTAAGTGTTATTATGGATATGGACACACAAGATGAAATTTGGTACACGTTTCAAAAAATGCACGACAATACTTTTAATAAATTAGAACAGTTTTTTCATATATATGATGATGCCATTCATAATGATACATTTGTTAATCAACTGATAGAAATATTTTTGCAGAAAGATTTTAAGAAATTCTTAATTTGGAATAAAAAACAAAGTGATAGTGATAGTGTTTGTGATTGAAAAATATGAAGAAATAATAGACGTATGGATGAAAATGTTACTCTTCTGTAGGTATATTACATGTACAAACTGTAAAAAGGCACAATTTGCCATCCTTTTTTTTCTGTGAACGTTACAAGTAAATCTTACTCAAGTAAATATCTAAGAAAAAAATAGTTACTGTGTAGTGCAGTGCAGTGTAATGCAGTGCTATCATACTAAACATTTCTTCAAATATTTATGTGAATGAGTTGAAAACTAATTAACACAATACAATTTTTTTAAAAAATCGTGTAAAAACCAATATAAACTAATGAAAGATGTTTCATATTGCTGAATAAATGAAGACTTTATACAAGCTTCATATTGCTGAATAAATGAAGACGATATACTAATAATAATAATAAAATCGGAGATTTTTTTATTGTACTTTTTGCAACAATAATAATCGCAAAAGCCTTCGGCTAGCAAAAGTTTACGTACACTAGTTATTAATTGGTAGTGATTATCTTCATATAAAATGTAAATCTGCTTACCACCCTTTATTTCTGGATATATCACATAAAATTCACGACTATTAAGTTTCTTTTCATATACAATGATTTGGTACTTGGGTACCAGGTATTGTTGAAATTTTTTCACATCATTAATAGTACATCCATTTCGATGCTCAATAGTAACATTGGCATCATCACACAAATCCTTAGTCTGCTTCAACAATCGCTTAGGATTGTTTTTTTTAAAATTTATACATTTGTTCATATTTTTGATCGGCCCTAGCCTTCTCGAGGATGATAGTCTTAGAAAGACATTATATGTTCTTGTTTAATGGGATGGTACACTTTTCCAAAGTGTTATATATTCCTCATATTTGCCCGATCCACGGGTTCGACACCTTCCCTTACATGTATTAACAATGTGGATCTTACAATCCGCCTTTTTTCCTCTTCCTTTACGGAGATGTACACTATGCACCTTAAACGTGACATCACCTCCAATTAGGAACTTCTCATTGCTATTGAGGGTATTTTCCACTATGGAGAAGAGGGCCTCCAGGTTCAATTCCTTTTTTAGGACGTCATGTTATGTACATTGTTTTAAGTTTAAGGTAGTGCTCTCGATAGTTATTCCTATATAGGTGTTCTTGTCAACATCCCTTTATTGTATGGGTCATTCCGAAATCAAACAGATTTCGTATATATTTTTTCCTGGTCTTCTTCGATTCCATACACTTAATGATTATTTCTGTCCCTTTTAACCCAAAGTAAACATATGTTTATGATATACTCCTTACTATTTCAAATTCTGATGCATCCATACCATCCATTATCTTAGGTACTTCTTGGAAAACCCATTTTAGTTCTTAGGTTCCCCAGAACTAGGAGAACTTGGTAAGCTTGCCTAGTAGTAGTTTAGCATTGTTCTTAACAAATAAGTGAGCTGTTTTACATGCTGCTTGAACTTTTTAGAATCCTGATTTTTTATTTCACCTACTCGAAAGAACCCTGTTTGATATAAATCAGAAATATCAGCAGCGGTTTCACAGGTTGCCAAAATAACATCCTGTCTTCCTTTAAATTGTTTTAATAACTCTGTTAACATTTGATAATATTTTTCATTGGGTACACGCACACCCTTGGAATGATAAGTATCTACCAAACGCTTCCAAAAAATTCGTTTCTACTCAAAACTACGTACATGCACCCATTGCTATGAAATTTATCCACTATCATTTTCCATCTGTAGTAAACAACTTCGGATGCTTCATATCCGAAGCGTTTTGCCATGATTAACAATTGAGTTAGTTCGTTTACATTTGTAGAAGTCATCTGTAATCGAAATAATGTATTCTTCTAATGAAATAATAATAATAAAAACCTATAAATTTGTCTATTTCCCACCCCTCTTTTACTTCGTTGGTTAGTTCACCCAAGTAGGGCTCTAATGTAAGCGGAGATTTCTCATCACGGTGTTGTACAAACATTATGCTGACCGTGTCACAGTACAAAACATTTTTAGGTCCAACTAATGTCAATAGGGCATACAGTTTTAACCGTGCCCATAACGTAATGAACGCCACAAGAACAAGGTTGAGAATTTCCATGGTTTGTTCTTATTCTCTGTATTGTGATACGTAAGAATAAGATGTTTATCTCCAATGGGTAATACGCTTTGTACTTCGTATTGTTGTGCCCATAAATAATACAATCACGAATTGCAACAAGTCCGTTCTTTGTCCCCATTTCCCATAAAGCGAATTGAGGAATATTTTAGCAATATACCTCAGTCCCGGGTTCTTCCTGATATTGCTATGATTTAATTGAATGCCTTCGTGGGCATGATACTCTTTAATGTATTTTTGTTTGTCTCCTTTGGTTTTGCACCAAACAGGAAATCCTGAAGATTCCTGCTTCATTTGAAGGAAAGAATTCACATAGTCTTTAAACAAACTATCTGAATTACTAAGTTTGTAAGCACATGAATTAAAATCCAATCTTGTTTTCTCTGATATCATAATTTATTTATTTATTTATTTATTTATTTTTCAATATATATATCGTTTGTGCCAAGATTGCTTTAGCAAACACTAAGTGTTGGTAAATGAGTTACAAAGTATGAACTTGTTAATATTATTATTAATTTCATCCCTAACAAATCACGTACATGTCTATTATTACATATAAATGTTCTAATGATATAATAATGGTATGAAAAAACTTTATATAATCACACCTATTTCTTTTCACGATGTATTTAGACATAACCATATAAATTCTATGCGTACGCATACTCGTACTAGATTTTCGCGCATGTCAGATACATGTGTATACTTGTACTTGGTCTTCGCGCATGTCAGATGCGTATGTATACTTGTACTTGTTTTTCGCGCATGTCAGATGCGTATGTATACTTGTACTTGTTTTTCACGCATGTCACAATATAATATAAAAGCGCGCATGCGTATAGCTGTAGTAAATCATATAAAGGAAGTGATACGCTGTTACAATGTACAGTCAAAAGCAATCTGTTTCCGCAGTTAAAAAGCAAAAAACAAATTCTGGTTCTTCATCTCATAATAATAAAAAACGAAAAGGTGAAATTGAAACCAATCTTTCTTTATTCCAAACTGAATGTGTAAAATCTAAATACATTTCACCACGTGAAAAACGTTTTCAACTTGAAAAACAAAAGAAAATTATTCTTGTACATCCAAATGATCCTGACATTCCTGAAGAAGACGCTGAAAGATATAGGATTATTTATCCAACACAGGAAATTACCATAGACGATGCTGTGTATAGACGAAATTTCAGATACCCAAATGAAATACCCTTTGAAGAGGAAGTTGTAGTAAATCAAAATACAATTTCTAATGATATTCTGATATTCAATGCTGTGAAGTGTGGTTGTACTCCTAATGAAGTAAATGAAGTTTGTGTAAAACAGTTACTAGAAAAATATAAACTTTCTGAACCATTACTTTGTGAAGGCTGTGCGAATCGTAGTGAGAAAGAAACTGATCATAAATGTGTGAGTGAAAGTGATGAAGAATTAAATACTATTGTGTGGAATTTCCTAATCAAGAAATCAACACGTGATCAAATATTAAAACATTATCTAAAAATTCATGTGAAATATATAGATGTAAACATTATTCCCCATCTTATAAACAAATTTAATTATTCATATCAAGAAATCACGTTTAATGATTATCATATTTCTGACTTAAGAGAAAGATATCTTGAGCACGATAAATATGTGTATCAACAATCCAGACTGTGAGTACCAATGTCGTTTCCTAAATACACACGACAATTGCGAATATCAATGTTCTTCTTTTTCTATAAAAGAACAATGTGTATTAATGTGTATTGACCGTTGGAAACCACAGCAAGAACTTTTATGTTATGGGTGTTTTCAAAACAGGAGCAAAATAGAAGAACACGATTGTATTACTTCGGACTATAATATGTTATGCTATAATGCATGGCGTAGAATGGTAAGCGCACAAACTTTTGATGATTTATATGAAGAATTTGCAAGAGTGCATTGTGATACTGAAATTGATGATTGGGAATTTACATGGACATTATATAACATTTTATTAAACAAAGATAACATTCAGTTAATTACAGAGTTATTCTTACAAAAAGATTTACATTATAATATGCATAAGAAATAGTAATAATGGAAAATAAAAACTCTTGTGTTAATCAATTACAAAATAATAATAAAAACAATGTGTATAAATTAACAAAAGCAAGTGATAAAAGACTTTCAGCAATAAATTGGCCAGTATGTAATTGTGCATATACTAATATAAATATAGATTGTATTAAACAATATATCAAGGAATGTATGTGTATGTAAACTATATATATATATATATATCTTATTGAAATTTGTAAATAATTTTTTTCTCATTTTATATTACATGTTTTATTTATTTCCTTACACATCTTATATATTTTACTTCAACGCGAAAATTTCAATACACTTACAGTGTAAAAGTAAACTATGTTTCAAATATGACTTACAATTTATACGTAGGGAAAAATTCTTTAAAATTTTTTTTCATGAAATTAGAACTTTAACATGTGCATATAACAAAAATCCGTATGTTATGATTCGCCTACATAAAATTTGTTTGTGCATGCATGTGAAAAAATTTTTCACATTTTTTAGTTTACGGTTCTGCATTTTCACAACTTGCATTTTCATTTTCGTAACTTGCATTTCTAAAAATTTTTGAAAAATACATTTTCGTAACTTGCAGTTTTTTTTTCGTTTAACAAGTTACATTTTCACGTTTGACAAGTTGCATTTTCATTTTGAAAATTACATTTTCACTTTTAATTTTTGTTCAATCACTTCATATTTTTACGGATCGTATCTTTTTTTTCATTGGTTCGTATCTTTTTTATTATTTCGCTTCTTTTTTTAATTGGTTCGTATGCCAAAGCATACTAATAAAAAAAACCGGTAAGCTGTAAACTTGTAAATAATTCGTTTGCTGTGCAAACTCATTGTTAAAATAGATTGTAAACGTTTTAAAAAAAATTGGTGTTAATTATTTGTTTTTGAAAAACACTTTTCAACATTTATATCACGTGTATGTGAAAAACTTTCTGCATGTTAGGATTCGCGTTTGTAAAATTAGTTTCTGCATGTTATATTGCATGTATGCGAAAACTTTTTGCATTTTGTAAGATAAGTATGTAAATCATACTATAATATTACTGAGTTTTTTAAATTCGTTATTAAATCAGTTTCTCTTTTATATTCTCCTCTGCCATTGCAAAGTCGGTTAATTTTTTATTCTGAATATATTAAAATATTTGTGTGGAACTCTGCTTATGTAATGGATCGTTTCTTATTTTACGGATCGTATGTTATACATACATACTCTGCTTATGTATTGGATCGTTTGCTGTGCAAACTCATTGTTAAAATAGATTGTGAAAATATTAAAAAGTTCATTGTTAAAATAGATTGTGAATATTTTATTCGTTCATTTGCTACACAATTTCTGGTTATTTGTTTTTTCGTGTTATTTATAACACTCGTTTTTAAAATTGGAAGGTCGTAAGAGCAGCTACGCTGCGAAATTTACAAAAGAATTTCTTATTTTACTGATCGCTTGGTGTACAAGCTCAGAGCAGCTACGCTGTGAACTTGCAAAAAATAATTCGTTTGCTGTGCAAACTCTTTGTTAATTTTAATTTGATCGCTTCTTATTTTTATTGGTTCGTATCTTTTTTATTATTTCGCTTGGTACACAAGCTCAGAACACTTACAGTGTGAACTTACAAAAAAATTTCTTAGAGAAAGTCGTAAGAGTAGCTACGCTGCGAACATTTAAATTCCTATGGAAACTCCTAAGACCAGCTACGCTGTGAACTTGCAAAATAAATCTTCTGTTACACAAACTCGTTTTCTACGAAACCTCTCAAGAATAAAATCTCATAAAGAGAAACTTGTTTCGAAAATACTAAAAATTGAGAACTTGTAAATTAGTTGAACACTTCATGTGAATTTTTCGTTACATAAACTTTTCTTATTCAAGCTATGTTTGTTACACAAACTTTGAGGAACTGTTTTCAAAAAATCGCAAGCTTGTCAATGTAAAATACTCATCAAACTTTTAAATACTTCAAAGTATTAGTAAAAATAAAAAAAAATATAAACTCTTCTTATTCAAGCTGTTTGTTACACAAACTTGTAAATACTGATCAAACTTTTAAATACTTCAAAGTATTAGTAAAAAATCAAGAAAAAATAAAACAGTCATCAAATACTAATTTTAAACGAGGTTCCAAAAAAAGTACACGATAGAAAGCATAAATGAGTTTCACCTTGTAAAATGTCAATGATACCTTTTATTTAGGACAGTTTTAATATTAAATAAAAATCAAGAAATGAAATTCGTATAAATTTATTTGGATATAAAGATATATACAAACAAACAAACAAACAAACAAGGATAGAAAATAATAATATATATGTACAAACATAATAACACACACACAGCTATGAAAATAATATATACAGATTATATTATATACAAAAAAGAAATCACTTTGTAGTGTTTCTATCTTTTTCTAATAAGATGTTCACTAGTCCTTCAATATAATTTGGGTTCTTTAATAAGTTGTCATAATTTTCATTAAATAAATGTTCATTTCTTTTGTTAGCAGGATGTGACTTCACATATTTTTTATACACTTTGTCTCGCACATTTTTGTTGCTCATAATTTTCCATGCTTCTGCTTCAAGAGTCAATATATCTGCAAGAAGGCACCGATGCCCCAACTGATTGAAATAATTTAGGTTGCAAGCCATGCAAAGTAAAACTGTATTTGGTTCCCACTTTAAAATACTATCCTTAACACATGTTTCACTTATAAAGTCATTACTACATTTGCACTGACACTGTTTCCTCTGCACACGCAAATCCAGTGGGGCCTTTTGGGGTGAAAATGGATAGTCCAACTGTGAAACACTTGGTGATGGCGTATTGGGTTTGCACTCTTCTATCTCACTCAATAACTTACAAATTTCTTCCTCCTCTTCCTCATTAAATAAATCGGGAGATGTTGGTCTTTCTTCTTCTTCTTCTGCTTCTTCAGCAAGTGTCCACTTTATGGATGGAACTTGAAACTTCTGGTTTGGTGTTTCTGCTACTGGTACTGGTAAGGTTGTTCTTGATCCAACAGGGGATGTTGGGATTAATACTGGATCTTCTCTTAAATCAATGATTTCTTCCTCTATAATAATATCTGGGGAAGCTGGAGAAAAATAGCACGTTTCTTCCTCTATAATAACATCTGGAGATGCTGGAGAAAAATAGCAAGTTTCTTCATCGATAAACAAATCCGGAGATTCTCTATTGGATTTGAACTTTTTGTTCGGAGATTCAACAAACTCAAACGAAGAATCCCAATCTAACTCTTCGCACAAGTCAATTTCTCGCCGTACTTGACTCTGAATCGACTCCATGATGATACTATACCAGTCTTCTCTTCATACCCAATATATAAGGAAAACTTTACCGATAACATCATATCACGTGATACTTTAAACATTTTCAAACAGTCGTACCACGCCAATTAAAATATTTTCGCATGTACTTTTCCAATTCTCTATAAAATTTTTATAAATATAGAAATAGAAAACATGTTCTCATATAATCTTTTAAAATATCAACATTTGGTATTTTCACTTTGGTAAAATCATTCCCCCATTTTACAACGGTATTCATAATGCGTACTATTTAATCATCTAACGTCTATGTGCAGATCTAGATAAATCACGTGTAAATAAATAGTTTACATGCTTTTAAAATAAAATCTGTTATGTACAACTTCTATTATTATTCATGTAAACAAGACATCGACCCTACATACACCAGCATATTGTCCACGTAAAATAACGGATGCCACAAACTATCTTTGTATTTGCATTCATTCATTCATTATTATTACATTAATATAACAATCTTCTATTGCAATCGTATTTAACATCCCTTCATGTTTCAACATGATCATCATTCAATAGGTGAATGTTCTTTTGCATTCGCGTTCAATGACCTCATATGTTCTACCATTCGTAATGTAAAACTTTCTTTGTATTCATTATTAACAAACTATCATAAAACTTGTTTTTTATTAGTCTGTCTCCAACCTATGATGTTTATCTTCCACGTTCCCCAATCTTTCTTTTATGTTTTCGCCGACATCGCCAAAGTTATTTCTATTAGTTTGTCCCCAATTTGTGATGTTTATCTCCCACGTCCGCAATCTTTCTTTTGTTCACCTACCGCGGCGCCAAAGTTATTTCTATTAGTCTGGCGGTATTCTGTAATGTTTACCAAACGTGTCAACGGTCTTCCTTTGTATTTAAATTCAAGTTTTAGCAAGCACACATCATCATTCCTACCCAACCGGTTTTCCAAAAGCGCGCGAAAAGTTCAGTTCATGTCTTAAGTTCATCAGCAACAGACGTACGAAAACCACGCTCTGTATATGTACCGGCATTACATATCATACCAAAGTATACATATTTTATACACGACGTCTTTCAGATGGAGAATCCACAATGTGTCCCGCATGAATAAATATTTCCCTCCATCATACAACGTTTACCTCCGATGCTAAGGGTCCCGGGTTCGATCCCAGTACATATCACATAAACTTTTACACATCTTTTATTCTCTCTCCACATATTGTTCGAACATCTTATTTTTTAACAAATAAAATAATCACCATCTCCTTTAGCCTAACAGGTTGGACTCAAATATTTCATTTTTCCAAGTTATATATATATTTCTCAATGTAAGTTTCTATTAGTCAAATCCATTTGTATAATATCCTTTTTTATTCTCTCACATATTGCTCGAGTAAATTTATTACGAGAGGTTAAATTAATAAAAAACGAACCGTTAAATATATTAGGAGAATATCTTTTATTCTCTCTCCACATATTGCTCGAGTAAATTTCTTACGAGAGGTTAAATTAATAAAAACCGAACCGTTAAATTTATTAGGAGAATATAAATATTAATTTAATCACTACTACGGAAGTAAGTGATACAGAATGACGTATCAACAGATTTAATTCAAATCGAACCAATTCAAATTTCCATTATTATTTTTAAAAATAGCCAGTATAAAGTCTCTACAGACACGCATACAGACTCGAAAAAGAACACATGACCTTTTCCAGCAATACAGACATGTCAGCACAACTAAAAACAGAAATATAACAACTTTCCAACACACGTAAGCAGGTCATCAACCCATAATGACATACACGCCCCCCTCTGACAACATCCATTAAAGAACCATGTTAGAACATCATTATTACGTAAAGTACCGTTAACATTCTTCCTTTCGGGTGGAAAAGTTCAGGCTCACCTACTCATCAAAGGGCATAAATTGGGCCATAAACGAAACACGTGGTACAACATACTGTTTACGTTTATATTTTGGCAATTTTGTACCCATGAAAGGGAACGAGGTGGACCACCCACATTTATAGTGATCTATATTAGGGTCCTATACTATTATACCAAGTGTTTCAATTGAGCAATTTCCAAAATTAAAGCGGTGGGCCTAGGTACCCATCCCAAAAATTTAAAGGGGTGCATCAATATACCCATGTCTTATGATACGAAATGAACCCGTGTATACGCCCATATAACCATATAAGGTAATAGAACCTCATCAAAGGAAATAAAATGGGCCTAAAACCGAAGACGTGGTGGTACTAAAATTTGGCAATTTTGTACCCCTAAAAGGGAACGAGCTGGACCACCCAAATTTATAATAATATATATTAGGGCCCTATACTATAATACCAAATGTTTAAATTGGGCAATTTCCAAAATTTAAGGGATGGGTCAATGTATCCCTCCCAAAAATTTAAAAGGGTGCATCAATGTACCTATGTTTTATGATAGGGAATGAACACCTATACATGACCATATAACCATGTAAGGTAATAGGACCTCATCAAAGGGGATAAATTGGGCCATAAACGAAACACGTGGTACAACATACTGTTTACGTTTATATTTTGGCAATTTTGTACCCATGAAAGGGAACGAGGTGGACCACCCACATTTATAGTGATCTATATTAGGGTCCTATACTATTATACCAAGTGTTTCAATTGAGCAATTTCCAAAATTAAAGCGGTGGGCCTAGGTACCCATCCCAAAAATTTAACGAAGTGCATCAATATACCCATATCTTATGAAAGGGAAGGGACCCTTGTATGCGCCCATATAACTATATAGGGTAGTAAAACCTCATCAAAGGGGATAAATTAGGTCAAAAACCCCGAAATTTGATTCTTTGGTAATTTTTTACCCATGAAAGGGAACGAGATGGACCCCCAACACTAATAGAGGTACATACCCTGGTCATAAGCTACCATACCAAATTTTTAGACTTGGCAATTTCCAAAATTTAAGGGGGGTGGTCCTACGTACCCCTGCTAAATTTTAGGAGGTGGGCCAAAGTACCCCTGCCAAAATCTAGAGGGGGTGGTCCTAAGTACCCCTAGGTCATTGACCCCGGGCCAAGGTCATTGACCTTTGACCTATGACGTCACAAAAATTTTTGCTGACTCGGCTGCATATAGTGCGGGGCCTACTACTACTGACGTAGAAAGGGACTTTTGGCACTCACAAGTCACAACTATAGGGTGGTTGGCACATCGGGTTCCTAGTCCCAGCTTTCTAGACCGGATGCAGTTATTCCCGGTAGAAAATACCTGAGAATATACCTTTCTAATACTATTAAAGTAGTATTCCCTCAATGTGATACTTGTTTGTTTAACTGTATACAGACAGCTGATCCGTGGAAGAATCGTTGATAATAATAAATAAAATAAACTCGACAAACATTCTTGTAAATAATAGGTAAAAGTTTGCGTCACACTGTTCATTTTCATGGGCACGCCAGTATGCCGTGTTATCCAGTTGTGTCACACTGGAATATAGAGTATGGCTTTCTAATTTTTCACAACTATTTTAACTGCTTCAATTGAAATGACTCTATAATAATAAGAGAGTGAATTTTGTCTTCTTACCCTTCGATTTAGAAATAAGGTCCGCTAGAATTGTATATATATATAAAATAATAATACCCAGAGTTTTATAGAGTAGTTTGTTTTATTCGAAATGACATACTTCCTGCAACTGTTTGGGTTGGAATCATTTGAAATCAAATCTTTAAGTTTTACGACCCACAGTTATACCGGCTAGGCTAAAGGAGACGGTGATGATGAGAAATGAATGAAATGGTGGAATGAAGAAGGTGGGAGAACTCCGAGAAACCCATGCACATGGTGTGTGTCCACCACAAAATTCACTTGTTGTGAGCTGGGGTCGAACCAAGGATCCCATGCACCAAAGGTGAACGCTTTATCACTGAGCCACCGCGGCCCCTCTGAAATTATTTATACGAGAGAGTGACTACTTTATGAAAACTTGATATCGAACACATTTGTTTAAAAATGCCAGCTTTTTGTGAAATATTGCTTAATATTCAGGAAAAACTAAGTCAATAAAATAATAATAATAATAATAATAATAATAATAATAATAATAATAATAATAATAATAATAATAATAAATTAAAAACTCTCTGGATCTAGTGCATTGGCTCAAGTTCACGAATTAAAAAGAATTTGTTTGCTTCTCATGTAAGTGTAGAAGGACTTAATCCCTGTTGCTTTCAATATACGAAGAAATTGTCCAACTGTCAAATGACATGCTTCATAAACTGCCCTATGCAACATAATGTAGTATAGAGTCATCATTTCTAGGTTGTCTAAAGAACACTTTTGTTTTAGCAAGAAAAGAAGAAAATAGAAAATGCTCAGTTTTAACCTAGTAGAAAGTTTGCAGATTTAAAGGAAAATGCACAGAGTTGTTGGATATTAAATGTAGTTCCGTAAATAGTTTATTGTTTGAAATATACTGGGAGTGACCAAGCCATTACCTATGGAAATATCGACAGAGATATGTTAATGGTGTTAGTTGCAAACTGTTGTAGAAATGAGAAATTTAAGGAAATATCTAAAACTCTGAAATCACAGATTCAAATTGACTGACTGTTAAGTAAAACTGCTAAATCTGAGTAAAGAAAAAACAAGTATTAATGAACTGTGTTACAGTTTCAGACATATAATTCTCATATCAAAACAACGATGTAAATAAATCATGAATAAAGGTGAATTTACAGTTCTGGAATACTAACAAATGATTTTCCTAGATGTAAATTTTGGGAAAACTTTTTTATAAGGCTTTAGATTTACTTATTGGTTTGTTTGTTTATTAGCTTCCCCATGCCGTAAACGTCGCCAACTTGCCGGTAAATGGCGATTGTCGATATAGCGACAGTAGTAGGGGTCCGCGTATGCCCGAATGATTCATCCTCACTCTCTTTTACGACCAGGATTTTTGAACTTCGTTCCCTTTTACGGCTAAGATGAATGCTTTGGTACCTCGATTCTGATTGGCTGAGAGAGGTCACGTGACGTTAGGCCCCGCCCACGCGGGAAATTCAAATTTTCCAGGTCACGTGGTATGACGTCATGAGTCACCCTGCGGGGAAATCCCTCATTCTCTTTTATGACCGGGATTTTTGAAATTTGTTCCCTTTTACAGGTAAGATGTGTGATTCTGATTGGTTGACAAATGTCACATGATCTTAGACCCTGCGATATTTGAAATTCGTTCCCTTTTACGGGTAAGATGAGTGTTTATGATTGGCTGATAGAGGTCACGTGATCTTAGGCCCTGGGATTTTTAAAATTCGTTCCCTTTTATGGGTAAGATGAGTCCTTTGGTACCACGATGATAGAGGTCACGTGATCTTAAGCCCTGTGACTTTTGAAATTCGTTCCCTTTTTATGAGTAAGATGAGTCCTTTGGTACCTCGATGCTGATTGGCCGACAGAGGTCACATGCTCTTAGACCCGCCACACACCCCATGAGTGAAATATAGAGCGATATGTCGGTGATCCTGTATTTTAGAATTTTGTTCCCTGTTATGGTTATCCTTAAAGTTCCCATGGAGGGCTCAACCTCCTCCTTAAATAACCCTTTTTTTGGTATCATGATATTGTACTGAAGTTTACCTTAAATATTATCGTTCTCTTTGACAGATAAGATGATTCTTACCTTGATGGAGATCCTGTCCTTGAATTAGTAGTCTATGTCTCTGGAAGTAA
The DNA here is from genome assembly GCF_964235325.1 of Thermobia domestica. NCBI lineage: Eukaryota > Metazoa > Arthropoda > Insecta > Zygentoma > Lepismatidae > Thermobia > Thermobia domestica. The sequence goes on along the minus strand of NC_137463.1, from coordinate 114,428,836 downwards.
CAATGGTGAAAGAGAGGTGTCACTTGTAGATTTCTTATAACACATTGTTGTGAGTTTAAGCGATTTTTTAAACGCTCAGTAAGCGCTTCATTAATGGAAACAGCGTTGCCAGATTTTTTTCTACCTAAACTGCTCCGATTCTTTTCGAAACGGTTCCGCAGAGTACAAGAAATTTTAAACTAAAAAATTTTTCGAACTAAAAAAATTTTTGTAACTAAAAAAATTTTAAACAAAAAAATTTTGAAACAAAAAGTTTTCAAACAAAAAATTTTCGAACCCAAAAAAAATTTCGAACTAAAAAAATTGAAACAAAATTTTGTCGAACTAAAACATTTTTAAAAACAAAAGTTTCGAACTAAAGATGTAAATCACATCTAAAAATTTTCAAATCAAACTTTTTATCGAACTAAACTTTTAAAATTTTCGAACTAGAAATTGAAACCAAGTTTAAGAAAAAATCCTAAGAAATGTTTTTTTCAGGAATCGAACTCAGGTCTTTCAAACCAAAGATGTGTATGCTAACCGCTTAAATGAATTCGGTTTTAATCGATCTTGGTGGGTTTCGAACCATGGTCCTTGAAAAGGATACACATATACTTTAAGAAAATAAATCTGACAGTGTAACACTTCTCAAATCAAACTTTTTTATCGAACTAAACTTTTAAAATTTTCGAACTAGAAATTGAAACCAAGTTTTAGAAAAATCCTAAGAAATGTTTCTCCAGGAATCGAACTCAGGTCTTTCAAACCAAAGACGTGTATCCTAACCGCTTAGCTATGAATGAATTCGGATTTAATCATGCTTGGTGGGTTTCGAACCATGGTCCTTGAAAAGGATACACATATACTTTAAGAAAATAAATCTGACAGTGTAACGTGGATTAAAATAAAATGCTGATAGACTTCTTTGTGTGACGACATAGAAGCACATATGATTGAAAAAATGCAAACGTCAGCGAATCGCATTACTTTTGTTTTACTACGAACGTGTCAGCATGATTCATGGAAAAAAAAGCAAACATTGACATTCTCGTATGGAATATGAGGAAAATGAAATGTCGTCACAGTTACGACAAGTAGTGACATGATCCTGACAGAAAGCATTTTGGGATCAGAACTGTGATACTAGATGTTGTAACTATTGAGAAACTTGAATGACGTCACGATCGATTGTTACACATCGTTTTCGTTCGTGATTCATGACAAAAGCAGCGAGCGTTTTGATTGGTTCGTTGTGATGTCATTTTATAAATTTCCTCGTTTCTGATTGGCTGACGGTGACGTCGTTTTCACAACGACCTAAATAAAAATCTAAATTTCATTTTTCAAATCCTACATCGCTCTCAACTATCGTGTGAAGAAGATCTGCTTTTAAAAGTGTCTTCATTTAAGAAGCTTCATTGCACCGACTTTTTGTTCATTGAATTTGAGGTAAGTTCAGTGAGTCACCCAAGATTCCAAAATCATTTTTATTTTATATTTGTGGGGGTGGATCGCGAATACACTGTTTTACTTTTAGTACGAAATATTTAGACTATGAAGGAATTAGTGGAATGGGAAAGTGGGAGTACGAATCAGGAACCCCACACATTAGAAGTAAGCACGATAAATGATATGGTTTAGCGTCCCTTCAGCGAGCACCCGTCGGGAATTGAACCATGGCCAGAAAAATGTGTGCGCTTAGTTTTGAAAAGAATACATTACAAAATTTCAGAAACTATGCCTGAGAATAATATGGTTCGATACCCTTTGAAACCATTAGCGGCCCCTTCAGCTTAATGCGATATTCGAGCAACCGCCCCGGGATTGAACCAGGGCCAGAGGCGTGTACGTCAATCATTTAGCTTGGTTTTGAAAAGAATGTATGATAACGCATGAGAATATTAAATTTCAGAAAAGGTTTGACAGCGATCCGATGTGGGAAAGCAAACCCACCGAGGCTTGAACCAGGGACTTCCATATCCGAAGCATGTACGCTAACCGCTTAGCCACGAGTGTATGAATATGTGATTAAAAAGATTTACGCTATACAGATTTTGTTTTGACAATTACGTATGTATAACGTTAATGTTCGGTGAATCTCTTCAACTTGCAAACGCATCATTTAAAGGTCGTTGTGAGTAGAAAAAAAATGCTTACGCGTACTTTGTCACATCTCAGTACTGTTGAAACATTTAATCATTTCATGCATTCTTTTTATCACTATAGAATGGTAGGTCAGTTATATGCTGATGTAGTGCTCTCGAGTTTGACGACAATAAAACACTCATTTCAGTAACATAATTATTTTTAAAAAACTTTGATTTCTAGTACATGTGCTTTCATAATGAGATTCTGAACGTCACCGCCAGGAATCAAACTCAGGACCTTTACATGAATTGCTTAGTTAATTATTTATCATGAATGTTATGATTTCCCGAACTAAGCGGTTAGCATACGTACCTTTGGCGTGGGAGACCAGGGTTCGATTCCCGGCGGGAGCTCATGTGGTTCGGATTCCACGTTAATCAGTAGGTCCACGTCTCATATAGCCTCGCTGCTGAAAGGGACGCTAAACTAAAAAATCAAAAAATCAACTCAAATTCACGCTGCTCAATTCCTTTTTTTCCCATTACATATTTGTTTTACCGTACCTGTTTGTTTGTTTTCATTTTTTAATCATGGTCCAATCGGTTTTACTGTTCGCAATGAAATCACTCGTCATTATAGACGATTTATGTACGTTTATGTATTATGAGGTGTGCACGTCAACCATTTAGCTTAGTTTTGAAAAGAATGTATGATAACGCGTGAGAATATTAAATTTCAGAATAGGCTTGACATGCCCCGACGTGGAAAAGCAAACCCACCGAGGCTTGAACCAGGGCCTTCCACGTCCGAACCATGTACGCTAACCGCATAGTCACAATAATAATAATAAAAAAATACACTATACAGATTTTGTTTCGACAATTACGTATGTGTATTGTCAGAAATGTTTTGAATGTAATCCTGGATTAATGTGTGTAACTTTGAGATGTTGATGTTGATCTCTGACGTAGAAAGCGTGAAAATGTACGTTTAGTTTTCTTTTTTTCTCTCTCTCTCTCTCTTTCAATCTTTCTCTGTATGCATCACATTTAACTTGCAAACGCATCATTTAAAGGTCGTTGTGAGTGGGGAAAATGCTGACGCGTACTTTATCACATCTCAGCACTGATGAAACATTCATTCATTTCATGCATTCTTTTTATCACTATAGAATCGTAGGTCAGTTACATGCAGATGTAGTGCTCTCGAGTTTGACGACAATAAAACACTCATTTCAGTAACATAATTATTTAAAAAAAAACTTTGATTTCTAGTACGTGTGCTTTCATAATGAGATTTTGAACGTCACCGCCAGGGAATCAAACTCAGGACCTTTACATGAATTGTTTAGTTAAGAATTTATCATGAATGTTATCAGGTGATTAAGATTTTTCTTTCTTCTTTTCTTTTGTAGTAAATTCACGCTGCTCAATTCCTTTTTTCCCCACATTACATATTTGTTTTACCGTACCTGTTTGTTTGTTTTCTCCTTTTATTAATATGGCCGAATCGGGTTTTATTGTTCGCAATGAAATCACGCGTCATTATAGACGATTTAACATCGAGGGCAGAATGCTCGAAATTCAATTCAACGCACCGCCCGTAGGAACCGATATCATACAGTATGTACACAACAGTTTCCAAGCAATGCTAGATCATTTGTTAGCCAATGTCGACGATGAGGCGATGGTTGGTTTATCAGTAATATCGCCACGTAACACGAATAAACCGTTTTGGGTGAGTTTTCGCCAAGCACGAAACTTAACACTGGAAACGATGTGGGCCTCCTTTGAAAGAGTGTTACAAAGTAACAATGCATTTCTCCTGCACGAGCCATTCACCGTTCATTTCCATCGTGTGGATATACCACGTGGCTACGGCGGCGGTTTGCGGCAAGGAGTACTTCAAAATGAAGAATTGTTACGTTGCAAAAAAGGGATTGTACGTGTACAAAATCAAGACTCAAGGTGCTTGGCGTACGCCCTTGTTATTGCTATTGGTCTGAAGGCATACAAGAATGTAGATGTGCAACGTTATAAGCAGTATCAACGCCAATCGAAATATGTTGTGGATCAAGAAGTCGATGCGCTATGTGCAAATGCAAGAGTCAATTTGGATCATGGTGCCAGTGTAAATGAAATTCGACAATTCCAGGCATACCTTAAAGAATATAAAATTACTGTGTATACTAGTTTCACAGGTCATGACATCATGTACGAGGGGCCCAATGATGAAAATCGCACTCCCATAAATTTGATTTGTTTGGCTGGCCATTTTGATATCATCCAATCTTTAACTGCTTGTTTTGCAACCAAGTTCTACTGTGAAGCGTGCCATAAAAAGTATAGTGAACGTAACAGACATGTAAAAAATTGTCCTGTAACATGCTCCAAATGTCTACAGAGACCTCTATGCGACAAGACTCAAACGCTAGTGCTGTGTAACGACTGCAATCGTCAATTTTATGGGGAAGAATGTTTTAACAATCATCGTAATATTGTATATCATCAAGGGGAACCTGTATGCAAAATGGTGAAGCAATGTACTAGATGTTACAGAGTTTATTCTTTTGTACGAAGTGGACAACGACATCATGATTGCAATGAGATCTTTTGCAATGTTTGTAAGAAGATTGTTCCAGGATCCCATCAATGTTTTATGCTTCCCGATCGACAATGCTTGAAACCTGGTGTTCCTTCACTCATGCACGCAAAGAAAGCCTTATTGATATTCTATGATATAGAATCTATGCAGGACACGAATATTGGCGATAATACGTATGTACACATTCCAAATTTATTGGTTGCAGAACAAGTATGTTATGCATGTGTTGAAAACAATAATATCCAGCAGTCTTGCAGTACGTGTGGTCAGCGCCAGCATATTTTCCAAGGAGAGGATCCAGTTTATGATTTTCTCCAGTACTTGCGGGAACGGCGTCCCAATATAAATAGGATTTTCTGTGTCGCGCACAACGCTAAGGGATACGATGGACATTTTATCCTAAAGACCATGGTAGAACAATGTCAATGGAGACCTGACGTCATATTAAATGGGACCAAGATACTGAGTTTAACCTTGAATAATCTGACGTTCATTGACTCGTTGAACTTCCTACCTATGGCATTAAGTAAATTGTCAAAAGCGTTCAATTTACCCGCAACCAAAGGCTACTTCCCGCATTTCTTCAACACCAAGGAGAATCAATCGTATATTGGACCACTTCCAGAAACGAAGTATTATGGTGCAGATGAAATGGCCGTCGAAGACAGAAACAAGTTCATGCAGTGGTACAACGATCATCGTAATGATACGTTTGATTTTCAGAAAGAAATTCTCAAGTATTGTATTCAAGATGTCAATGTACTGCGACAAGCATGCGTTTCGTTTATGACGTCATTTGAAACAGAAACCAAAGTGAATCCCTTCTTGGAGACGATCACGATTGCCAGTGCTTCCAATTTAGTATTCCGCCGGAATTTCCTTAAACCCAACACCATAGGAATTCTACCGGCACATGGATATCGATGGAGAAGTACCCAATCGATCGCTGCAATGCAATGGCTGGCCTACATTGAAAAAAGCGAAGGAAAACAAATCTTACATGCGGCCCGACAAAAAGAAGTGTTTATTGCGGGATTCCATGTTGATGGTTACTACCAAGATCCTGAGACGTTAGAGGAGCACGTCTACGAGCATGCCGGCTGTTTTTACCACGGGTGTAAAGTATGTTTTACTACAGGCCGTAATCAGCCCATCTACAGCAATCCAGAAGACACCATGGAATTCCGTTATGAACGAACGCAAAGAAAAAATGCAAGACTGCGTGAATTGGGGTACATTGTACATGAAATGTGGGAGTGCGAATTTAATCAGTTCTTAAAACAAAATCCTGCAATGGCGACGTATCTGAAGAATCACCCGTACATGAACCGCAGACCATTAAATCCAAGAGATAGTTTTTTTGGAGGAAGGACCAATTGCGTGAAATTGTACCACCAAGTCGACGAAAAAGCGGGGGAAGTAATAAAATATTTCGATATTGTCTCACTTTATCCTTATGTAAATAAGTGTGCTAAATACCCTGTAGGCCATCCTAGAATTTATCTACAGGGTGATGAAAATATACCACCAATAAATAAAGTCAATGGTCTAATCAAAATGACGATATTACCAAGTCGCCATCTTTATCATGGTCTCCTGCCTTACCGATGTAACAAGAAACTACTCTTTCCACTGTGTGCTGCGTGTGCGGAAGAAATGAACCCAGACCCTACAGCAACGTGTACGCACAACGACCAGGAGCGGTGCCTCACTGGAACTTGGGTATCATATGAAATCCAGAAAGCAATAGAATTAGGATATCAACCAGTGGAAATTTTTGAAATTTGGGACTATGACATTGAACAATATGATCCCATCACGAAAACAGGTGGCTTGTTCACGGAATATATCAATACATTTTTAAAATCAAAAATGGAAGCGTCTGGCTGGCCCAGTTCCTGTGTGACCGAAGAAGACAAATCAAAATTCATACAAACCGTCCTGGAGCGTGAAGGTATTGCATTGGATCGGTCCAAAATTGAAAATAATCCTACACGAAGAAGTTTATCTAAGCTTTGTCTTAATGCTCTATGGGGAAAGCTTTGCCAAAGATCAAACTTTAGCCAGACCACAATTATTGATCGGCCGGAAGAATTTTATGAAAAACTCACTTCCCCCGACATTAAACTCCATCAAATTGTACCCATCAATGATACGATGTTGTATGCGTTCTGGGAGTACAATGAACATGTGCCTGTTCAAAACCGAAACACCAATGTCGTGTTAGGTGCATTTACAACATGTCAGGCACGTCTGGAACTGTACAAGTACCTGGAAATGTTGCAGGAACGTGTTTTATATTTCGACACGGATTCTGTAATATTTACGGAGAAGCCCGGGGAGCCAACCATTGAACCTTCAACGTACTTGGGATGCTTATCGAATGAGATGGAGTCTTACGGACCACGAGCATACATCAAGACATTTGTCAGTGGAGGACCAAAAAATTACAGCCTAGAAATATACAATCCGGATACCAACGTCACCAGTTACATATGCAAAATTAGAGGATTTACATTAAATTACAATGCAGGACAACAATTAAATTTCAACACGCTAAAAGAAATGATTACAAATCAATGCCGTGGACAAGTCACCATCACTATCCCCCATAAGATATGTAGGACCAAAGACCATACCATCGTCACACGCAAAGAAGAAAAAATGTACAGTATCCAGTACACAAAACGTCGATTTAAAGAAATCAATTCCTATGATACGGTTCCGTACGGGTACGTTAAAAAACAGAAGATGGAACTGGAAAAAGAAGATGAAGAAGAAAAAACTGTAAATACCCAATAAGGCCGCCATTTCTTTTTTTCCTTTTCCTTTTTTTTTCACTCCTTAACCACAAAGCAGCAACACCAAGAAGAAAATGAAGTACCCACAAGAGTTCATAAACCATCAACACAACCATCAGTGGAAGAAAATGCAGTTATCTCGTACCGAAGGAGGAACCTTGACCATAAAGGAGCAACACCAAGAAAAATGCAGTACCCAGAAAAAGTTCGTAAACATCCATCAGTGAAAAAAAATGCAGTGATCCTGTACCCGAGGAGGGGGAAGATGAGCCTAAACAGATCCATCATTTACGAGTAAGTTTTATTTCTCTCTTATCAACATTGACTCATTTTTATTGTTTCAGAAAAAAAGAAATTCTTAAATTAATCCGTCGTTTCTTCTTTTTCTTTACAGGATACGTCTACAACATTCGAAGATGATGACACGTCCAATATATTCATTAAACTAGATCCTGTATTTATTATGTTAATAAACATGTATAGAAAGAGCACATACCTTTCGTTAAAATACAACAAGTTGAAAAAAAATATGTTTTATTATTTCTTGAAACCCTGAACACTTGTTTTCAAATAAATGGTAATCTTGAAAATTTAAGGTGGAAAATATATTCAAGATTTGGTTTACATGATTTTGTTCGAAAAAATAATTAAAGAATTTTTTTAGTGTCCAAAATTTGATTTTTAATTTAGTTCGAAAAATTTTTAATTTGAAAATTTTCAAATGTGGTTTACATCTTTAGTACGAAACTTGTTTTAAAAATTGGTTCGAAATTTTTTTAAAATTTTTAGTTCGAAAAATTTTGATTTTAAAATTTAGTTCGAAAGTTTTTAGTTTAAAATATTTTTCGAAAAATTTTTAATTTTTTTTAGTTCGAATTTTTTTTGGGTTCGAAAATTTTTTAAATTCCTTTTAGTTCGAAAATTTTTTGATTTGAAAATTTAGTTCGAAAGTTTTTAGTTTAATTTTTTAGTTCGAATTTTTTTGAAATTTTTGTTTCAAAATTTTTTAGTTCGAAAATTTTTTGTTTTAAAATTTTTTTAGTTACAAATTTTTTTAGTTCGAAAAATTTTTAGTTTAAAATTTCTTACACTCTGCGGAACCGTTTCGAAAAGAATCGGAGCAGTTTAGGTAGAAAAAAATCTGGCAACACTGTTTCCATTAATGAAGCGCTTACTGAGCGTTTAAAAAATCGCTTAAACTCACAACAATGTGTTATAAGAAATCTACAAGCAACACCCCTCTTTCACCATTGTTACTTCCAGAGACATAGGCTACTAATTCAAGGACAGGATCTCCATCAAGGTAAGAATCATCTTATCTGTCAAAGAGAACGATAATATTTAATGTAAACTTCAGTACAATATCATACCATAAAAGGGTTATTTAAGGATGGGTTGAACCCTCCACGGGAACTTTAAGGTACCAAAAAGGATAACCATTAAAAAAAATCCAGATCGAGGGTGATCACTGTCATACCACTCTGAATGTCTAGCATTGGGGTGAGGGTAAGATTATGTGACTTCTATCCTCCAATCAAAATTGAGGTACCAAAACATTCATCTTACCTGTAAAAGGAAACAAATGAGTGAGGGATTTTCCCATGTAATCTGTTCACCGTGTGGCGGGTCTAAAATCATGTGACCTCTATCAACCAATCAGAATCGAGATACCAAAGTATACATCAGAAAGGACACCCTAATTTCAAAAATCCTAGGACCTAAAATCACGTGATCTCTATCATCCAATCAGAATCAAGGTACCAAAGCACTCATCTTACCCGTAAAAGGAAACGAATTAGTAATGGATTTCCCCCGCAAGGGTAAAACATGACGTCATACCATGTGACCTGTTCAGCGTGTAGCGGGTCTAAGATCATGTATCGTAGTACCAAAGTACTCATCAAAGAGGATACCCAAATTTCAAAACCCAGGGTCTAAGATCATGTGACCGCTATCAACCAATCATAAACACTCATCTTACCCGTAAAAGGGAACGAATTTCAAATATCGCAGGGTCTAAAATCACGTGACAGCTATCAACCAATCAAAACACACATCTTACCCGTAAAAGGGAACAAATTTCAAAAACCCCTGGTGAGGTCAGGGTGACTCATGACGTCATACCACGTGACCTGAAAATTTGAATTTCCCGCGTGGGCGGGGCTTAACGTCACGTGACCTCTCTCAGCCAATCAGAATCGAGGTACCAAAGCATTCATCTTAGCCGTAAAAGGGAACGAAGTTCAAAAATCCTGGTCGTAAAAGAGAGTGAGGATGAGTCATTCGGGCATACGCGGACCCCTACTACTGCGACGCGTCGAAGCATTGCCGCTAGTGTGCCACTAGTGGCAGGGATTCGTCGAGTCGAAGCAGATATCTAGAATCGGGAGTATTGAAGTTACCACCGCGTAACAGCGAGGACTTCATTTTGATCCGCGCTCCTTTGATTTGTCACGGAGAATCGCAAAGGGACCAACACGAACTGTCGCCAGTCATGCGTATGCGGTTATTATTTTATATTATTTTTCCCTGACGAATTGTTATTATAAGGACAATACTTGAGCTCCGGGGGTCAAGAGTAGCTCCTGCCTTTACACCATGAAGTGAAAAATCTTGAGATGGGTGCGTATAAGTGTACGAATTTAAATGGCAACCGTCGCCGATCACTAGCAAGTGAATATGGGAGAACTATGAAAAAAGTAAATAGACGCTTGCCATTTTGTTATAAAATTACATGGTGAGCATTTGATCTGATTCCAAACAGCTATCGTCAAATATACACGGTTAAAGGAGCACTATGATTAGTAATATTAAAAAGGCTTCAACGATTTATCACTATACAAGCTATGTCTTCATAATCGTCTCTGTGGCGAATTCGGAAGAACATGCAACTACTAACCCTAAGGCTGGTGGTTCGCACCCAGCTCAGGGCACTTTTTTTTTTACTTTTTAACAAATGTTTTTAGACTCACCTTAATGCAAACAAATTACGCACATAGGCGATTTAACGTAATTTAGGGGAATAATTTTGTGGTTCGTTGGCGTCCCGTCGCTTCTCTGCCGCTGGTAGTATAATTTTCAAAACGGAAGTGGGACCATCGCCGATCGTCGCTGCCGGACCGCCAATTTTGGGAGACATGTTGCTAGTTGCCTATCGGTGGTCCACCGACGCTTACGGCATAGAGTTGTCCCCTCTCCGACTTCGACTTCTGAATAAGCCGTTTAGGATCAAGTCGAATCAAGGCTGCCCGACGGGAAGGTAGAACAAGTGAGGCAATCGTTCCAAGCACTACGCTCGATAGCCTCCGTCTCATTCAAGACTTAGACTCTTCAGGAAAAGTAACAATTTTACTACTTGTAATTTATTCTTTGAGTCAAGGTATTTTGCAATAAACCATCGTTTTGTAAGATATTTTTACGATCGTATACTATTAATTTCGAAAATTGTACTCATAATATAATTTCCCATCATGGATTTGAAAAAACAAAGAAAGATCTCCGATCCACATGTCTCTTCATGTTTGATATGGAAGTTTCCTCTTCATTATTGACCCTTACTTTATTTTAGTCCTAGGCAATGCGAATCGACGGGATGGTTCTAAGTGAAAACATTCATTTAGATGGTTAAGTAATCAGGAAATTCCTGCTGTTATTTCACGAAACACAACAGATCTTAGGGGGAAAAATTGCTTACCAGGGGGAGGGAGTAAATCATCTGCTTACGTTTGCTTAACTAGGAAGAAGGCAAGGGCGCCGCCCTAAAGCAAATGTGGGCCCCCTTTGTATTTATGAATATACAATATTTGGCATAATTTGAGTGCAATTTGTCTTAAAATCCTCATATATATATCCTCTGCATTTGAATACCCCCCCAAATTTACAGAGATATCGGCGCCCTTGGAAGAAGGTCTAGTGAAATGAATAAAAATGTGATACGTTATACTTGAACAACTCTATCTAATGGAGGAAAGTAAATTAGTATTCAACACTTCTTTCAATTTTATGCATTTCAAAGATTCTCGTAATTTAGTAGCGTCCCGGATTTGCATTTTTGAAATAAGGGAACTCTTATCTATACCTTAACGTGGGAATCGGTTTCGGACCATGAACTTAAGCTGCTTTGCCACAAGAGGCACATAGGAGTTTTTCTTTCGATTTCCTTAGGAATATTGCGAATGGTATGATTTATAATACTATGTTTAAAAAAGAATACACATCAACACAATAACATGATAATCTAATACCTAGGAAATATATTGAATTGTTTTTAATTTGTTCTCACGCTACCAAAACAGTACTTATGCTTTTTTAAATTCCAGCCTTTTAATATAAGCATTTCACACTATTGTCTGTTCTAGGACGATACAATTCTAGTTCATGTATATGCTAGCTTTGGAAATACACTAGAGTTTCGATTATCCGACATAAACAGGCAGGCAGAACGCCGGATAATGTGGATGTGTTAAGAAAAGACCTATTAAAAGTAAAACTTATGATATAATTTTACATATTACGCATCTAATAATCATGTTTTATAACAAATAAATGCACTGCACTGAATCAGGGACGTATCCAGCGTGAGAGCCTAAGAACTGTCCTGTTCCGAAACTCAAGCACTTTTTAATAAACTTGCTTTTACCCTTTTGAGGTTCTTTTATATGAATTTACTTGGAGTCAGTGTCCAAACTTTGGGCAATATGCTGTTGTCTTGTTATAATTCTAAGAACATACCATAATGCCATTATACCAGGTGGAATTAAAGAACAGTTTTAAATATGATTAACATTTCGTTTCTGTTCTGTTTTTAACTTTAATATATTAGAACGATACACTCAATGTCTTCTTGCTATTTTTGTTATGTGATATACGTAGCAGACAGTTTTCTTTAGTTACATTTCTCTCGAAAATATTTTCATTTTGTTTGTGCTATAATGCAGTTTCCAAAGCAAACCGGTTTATAAATGAAAAGTAGGAAAAAGTTTAAGAGAAATACAGAACTGTTGCATTATTATTATTATTATTATTATTATTATTATTATTATTATTATTATTATTATTATTATTATTGATATTTAAAAACATTAGAATTACGTGCTTACGAGGATTCGTGTTGGGCCCCCTCCGAATAGAAAACCTGGATACGTGTCTGCACTGAATGATAGACGTATGAGTCAAGGTGTGGACGGGCGCGCTAGGCGATAGACTCCACAGCATAAAAAATAGATTAAGACCACAACTTGCAGTTCTTCTTGCCGATTGGTGCTATCTGCAATGATATGTCGGATCATACAGCATGTGGAACAAAGCAAGGTCGGATAAGCGAGACCATGGTGTATTGGTGTTTCACGCACATAACCTGTAAAATGTTTGTATAAACAATTATCTTTCACTCCCTAGCTAAATTTGTGGGTATGATCACACACCTTGCCTTATACAGTATAGTCTTATAAAGAAAGAAAAAATATTCTTTTAGCTAAAAGCTAAAGAGAAGCCAACTTCAATAATTTACTTTAATTTTTTTTTAATAATGGCAAACTGGTCCATTTTATCACGATAAATCACGTTTGGTAATAAGATGTCGTTTTCTGTCCGTATATATCCTTCACACTTTGTTGGAGACAAAATTGTTCTTTTCCCAAGAAACTCAGGATGAGTGAAGCTATAGGGGAAGGTCATCTAGTATCGGACACCTTAGCTTTCTTTAGTGTGTCAGGCTGAAAAATAGCTATATCAAATTACTTAATGCACAAAATGATACCTTGGTATCTTACACATAACATGTTAAAGGTGATTTGACAGGTAAAAGCTAATAACATATATTTTTGTAAACAATCAAAGGTAACACAAATTAGTGTTCTTATAAAGTGGAGGGTGGTATCGGACAAACATAAAACTATAGAGAATTGGTCTTTTTAGGTACTTTAATAACAGAACAAATTGCAAATATTAGCTGTGTAATTATAGGAATTCTTACACACAAAATAAAGTTTTATTACGTTTTGAAATACAGCCTAAAATAAAAGTAAAAAATAGATCTTAAAATTCTTAGTCTCATCAACAGTTGTTATTTTTTATTCTGACACAAATCACAATGATAAAACAGTCTGCCTTCAAAATTTGCACATTGTTCATGGACCAAGTCTTTACATATATTGCGCTGTATCCAATCATCAAAAGACCCCGCACAGATTATAATGTTTAGTTTTTCAGCTAGTTTGTAATATAGTTTTAAAATTTCTGGTATTCTTAGAAGCATTAGACTAGTTAACTATACAAAGCCTTTACATGATTGTATAATATTTCTTCTTGGTTACGTTCTACTAAATGTGCCTTTGTTATCCGTGCAGCGTCCAATCAATTTAATATTTTACTCCACTTTCCAGTTCCTTCCGCCAGCTCGTTCACTGCCTATTGTCAATTTCCCTCCGCAATCGTGCTTTGCTACTGAAAAAATCCCTAGAAATCATGATTACCAGTATACACAAAACCGAGCATAATTTTGTTTTTGCTTATATTTTTATTATTTTATTATATTCTTTTGGAAATATCCCTTTAGATGGATTGCTTTCTATTATCTCCACATACTAATAACTGAATTTACCAATAAAAACAAGGAAAATGGAATAAATGCGAAAATCGTGAGTTACAGTATACGCGCAATTTTTGTTGCGCATGGGAGTACATGCGGTTATTATTATATATTATTTTCTGCTGACGAATTTTATCTGATCCTATACGGTTATCGTCAAATATACACGGTTAGAGGAGCATTCTGATTGGCTAAATTAAAAAGACCTCAACGATTTATCACTCTACAAGCGATATTTTCTTCATTACCTCCATATCGAAGTCGGAAAAACACGCGCCTAGTAACCATAAGGTTGGTGGTTCGAGCCCACCCCGCGGTACTTTTGTTTAGTGTTTTTAGACTCATCTTAATGTAAACAAATCACACATATAAGCGATTTAACATATTTTAGGGGAGTAATTTTGTGGTTCATTGGCGTTTTGCTGCGTGTTTGCCACTGGTGGTATAATTTTCTAATCGGAAGTGAGGCCACCGCGGATCGTCGCTGCGAGGCCGCCAATTTTTAGTGAGATGTCGCTAGTTGCCCATCGGTGGTCCACCGACGCTTCGGTATGGGGTATGGATCCCTCCTGCATAGTGTGTAATATAGAGGTAAGGGAAGGTGGATGTGTGGTTTGGGAATGTTGCTGTTGACATGGACTGGGACCGTTGCTGTGTATAAAGCATAGCGAGACATTTCTTGTGTACCTACAGTGTTAGAGTATCACGTACACCCTGCAATGCAACACTTTTACCTACACGAAGACAGCATTTTTCAAGATGACAATGCACGGTATTTCTAAGCCAGAACTCCACTTGCTTGGTTTAAGGAACATTCCACGAAGCTGCAACGTATGAATTGGCCCTCTAAGTAACTGGATCTTACTCCTATAGAACATTTATGGGATGTTGCGGTATGAGCTCTTCGCACCGTGACTCCTGCACCAACATCTGTGAGCTCATTGTGGGATGCCGTCAGGAATATATGGTGTCAGGTCCCCGTGGAAACTTCAGCAACTACCAGAATCAATGTTACGCTGTGTTAAGGCCGTCTTCCGAGCAAAAGAGTATTGGACCAACAAAGTATTGGAGCTTTTCAATTGTATTTGGACACAGGAGACTTTTCTATTTCGACGGCATGAGGCTCTTGTACTTCCAAACTTAAAACAGAGAAATCTACAAAAATGCCACAAGCTACAGACCAATTGTTCTTATGAGTTTAGTCTGTGAGATCTTGGAGTGCATGTTGAACGAGCGACTGGTTTGGAGTCAAACTCTCTTGAGCAAATTTCAGTGTGGTTTCCGCTCATTCCGATCCACTGCTAACGATTTTGCACAACCCAACAGACTTCTTCCATTATTAGCGCCTTATTGGTATATTTTTCGATCTGCAAAGGGTTTATGTCACAACTTGGCGCTACGAAATTTTAAAAAGTTTGCATGACTGGGGTATTCATGACCATATGGCTCAATTTTATACCAATTTCCTTGAACGTAATTTTAAGATGCGTGAGAGTTTTCTCTCAAAGCGATTCCTAAAGGAAAATGGTATCCCAGAAGGCGGTGCTCTTAGTGTGTCACTACTGTTGCTGTGGATAGTGTTTTATCTCAAATGAAGGCTCCTATATCTAGTCTGATGTACGCTGATCTAGTTATTTACTGCCGCTCCAGATACCTTTACAGTATTCCTTGACAGCTTTAACTATTAAATCTCATTCTTCGCTAGTCTGGCTTTCACTTTTCTAGCAAGAAACTTCAGTGTGTGTATTTCGTCAGCGAACTTGACTTGTTAATCCAGACTTGCATCTCGCGGCACACGATTATTGTTAATTGGCGCAGTCCGATTTTTGCGTCTGACTTTTGGTCGTCGCTTAAGGTAGGAACCACGTATTCGAAATTTTAAGTATTCTTGTCTCCGAGAGCTGTACACTCGCTTCGTGTACTTTTCCACCAAATCTGGGGTACTGATCACAATATTCTATTGCAATTATATCGTAAGCTACACTATAGTTGTATTGCTTATTCGTCTGCTCGTTCCTCCTTGCTGAAACAACTTTAACTGTTCTCTACATGGGCATTCGGCTAGCTACTGGAGCATTACGGACTAATCTTGTTACCAGGGGCGGACGAAGGGCCGGGCAACCCGGGCAACTGCCCGGGGCGACAAAACGAGAATCAAACTGTAAATTTTTATAACGTGTTTTTCCTGACACTTTTGGTTTATATTTTTGTAAAGCAGTGTTAATTACATAGTCTTTTTACATTCCAGCATCGAAGAAGAGAGTTTCATAGTACTAAGGGTGCTGTATCGATAAGTGGAGACTGTCAAGCAGGGGCGGATCCAGCGGGGGCGATCGCCCCCCCAGAAGAGGAAACTTTCTTGTGTTATATATATATATATATATATATATATATATAAATTCCATTCCAGAATTTGGAACCATTAAAAGTAGCATTATGACAATCCACCCACCCCCCAGAAGTCGGTCCTGGATCCGCCCCTGCTGTCAAGTAGAAAAAAAGAATGGAGAGGGAGTTGGAATTGCTTGTAGAGTGCCATGTTCTTTGTGAACTTTTCCCAAAAGTCATTTTGAAGGAATGCGAACCGATAGAGGGTTTGAAGAGCTACTTGTTGATGCAAGAGAAATTGCAGAGATTATTATCGAAATGACTCTCTATTTCCAAGTGAGTTGCTAATTAAGAAGATGGAAAACCAAACGTCAGTTTGAATGTGAGGCTCCTCATCAGTGCATTGCGGATCCCAAAATTTCTTCCAAAAGTAGATTTTATTTTCATGTTTTGGAGCTAACTAGAAGAACGGTCTTCTCAACTAAACCACCATCATGACCTATTTGGGTTTTATATGGGATCAAAAATGAAGACAAGGATTCCCTGATGAAAAAATGTGCTGACATTCAGGTAACTTTAACAGATGAAGAGCATTGTGATATTGAGGGTTTCCAACTTTAACAGGAACTATTGGTTTTACTCTCCCTACTACCAGATGAAAATGCTAAAAGCCCTCTTGAAGTATTAAAGTACTTGAAGAGTAACCAGCTGACTGAAAATTTCCCTAATGTATCAATTGCACTCAGAATTGCCCTCACTCTTCCTGTCATCGTGGCTTCAGGCGAAAGGAGCTTCTCAAAACTGAAATTAATTAAAAATTATTTGAGATCCACCATGTGTCAGGAGCCTCGTAAGGCTCGCCATGATGTGGATTGAGTTCGACGTTATATTCTATCTCCCTTGAGGGGAGATTATATAGCGAAAGTCACAGCCGTAATGCTTAGTTGATTGTTTCACTGATTTTGTTGTAAATAGGTTTGATACAAATTATAAATGTAAATATAGCCCAATATAGGACGAATTGGCTTGTTATACGTAGAGTTGTTTTTCCACTAAATTGTAAAAATTAATGGAGGGTAGAGGCTCCGGACATATAAGAAACATGTAATACAACATAAACATTGTAACAAACTAAATAACGTCTAAAATTAATTTTGATTACGAAATTAAAATTGAAAAAATTAGAGCATAATGCTCCTATACTGAAGAAACCGGACGGCATGAACCTTTCTCGATGTTCAAGACATTGACATAGATTTCATTGTTAGGGATTTTGCAGACAAGAAAGCTCGGAAGGTTATATAGTAATTATTGTGAGGTGCTGAAAACAAATGTATTTAAAATTGTTTAATTTGTTGCTAAGTTTTAGTAATGGTGGAATTTAACTTCTTATTTAGGTTTTCTTAAGTTTTGTTATGTTATTAATTATCACGCCTAAGGCCACAGTTTGCAAAATTAGGGAAACATTTTGTGTAAATTATTCTAGATTTTAAGGTGCTATTTTTATTGAAGAAAAAGATATGGACGCTTTCTCATAAAGTTTCCAAAATTGACTTTGTTATGGTTTATCACTTATCAAACTTCGAAAGTTAGAGGATTTCTAATACTTGATAAAACCTCTTGTAAGAGTTGTTCAGCTTTTGTTCAAATTCATGAGATACGTTTTAAATTCTATGGACTTCAACTACTAGGATGTACATAAAAAGAGTTGTTTATATTACTGTGCGTAAAACACATTCAACATACGTGAAATGTATTTATTGGTATTTCACGTTATTAGAATAGATTTGTTACATAGTGACTCCTGATGTTATGGTAAAATGACTCCTGATGTTATTGAACAGGAGGAACAAAAACAAATTACAATATAGAAATCATCATTAGTAGTATTCAATAAATGCTGTTCGATATTGTATTTGTTTATACATATCGGTACATAAATAATAATAATATGAAACATGTAACTCATACTATACGCATATTTTTAAGTACTAAATATATCTATATCATGTATTTGAGTATTAATTTTTCTTTTGAAAAATGTGTTTAAAATATTAAAATCACTGTAATAAAATGTCACTATAGGCTACGACTATGGGGGGCGCCAAAAATTCACTTTGCACGGGTGAAAATTTTGCCCTGGCCCGTCTCTGCTTGTTACCTTTTATGGAGAAGCAAACGACTCACCATGAGCCTATCGATAAGTGAATAAGCTCGAATAAAAAAATAAGAAATCGGGCGAACTAGTTCCCATATAGTCCCTGATTCTTACTTTCAATTTGCAAACTCTTCAGGAATTCGTGAAAACTGGATTTTATTGATTAAAAGTGCTTCCTTACATACCAAGTCCATTTCGTTACGAGACTTATCAGAAATTATACAACACATCTCTATTGCATCTCTGGCCACCCCTGAAGCTTTCCCCTGCGTGGTAGACAGGTTTATGACCAGTATGATGCACATCTTCGGGCTACATGCCCGTGGTACATCCCTGCGTATCAGTGTGTCACTATAAATAAACTTGTATGGTCGTCTCTTTGCTACATGTTTGTGATATTCTCCATGGCTGTTGACTCCAGCAAGGATTGACCGATTATCACATACCAAACGGCACACTAGTACCCAGGAATGAGGGAGAGTTGGAAGCGTTACTCGAACAGTACCCCAATTTTAATGCGTTTTATAAAGAAGGTTAAAAAAAAAAAATTTTCGGCGGGAGGGGGGGGGCTGCGCTTTCCTCACAGATGAGGACAGTTCGGAATTTAGTCTGCATCGCCTGTATTCAATATTTACTTTAGAACTAACGACAGTTAAAATTGATCTAGATCAGTGCTATTCAACCTTCTTTTCCTCGCGTACCCCTAGACAGAGTTCGCCATCTTCTTGTGTGCCCCTGAAGCTCTTTAAAAGAAATTAAATCGAAATGAACTTTTTAAACTTAATACACATGTTCTGTTGATTAGAAAGGGGGACAAATAGTGACCCAACAAAAGGAAAATCTCTGCGCCAATCAAAAGACTATTTACAGGGGGATAAAGCGCACATCCGAAAAAATTAACATAGGAATTTAATATATATATATATATGGGAGACATCCAGTTCTACTGAGAAGGATTTTCCCCTCATCCTCCCTGATAATTCACACGATGTTACAAATTCAAAAACTAAAAGTAACTTTAGAACTAACCTGTTAATGAGATGACTGAACTCGTTTCCGGGACGCCAACTCTCGATTATTGGTCGAATCTTTGAAAGTGCGAGAATCAGAATTGATTCTGGGTTCAAGCAATTTCTGTCCTTCATTTTTACTGATGTTAACACAAACAAGTCATTGGAAAGAGAAAAAGAATTCTCCAACTATAGTAATTCAATAAATATTGGATAATATGTTTATTTTAGGATTATGTATCTCCAGGAACATCTTCGCGTACCCCCGGTTGAATAGCATTGATCTAGATCACGCGCATCAGCTACGTCGCGTGCTTATCTGCACTGACTCACAAAACGTTATTACAGACCTACAGAATGTCTTTACCCTTTAGTGGAAAAATATTTTGAGAGATGCCATCAGTTACAGCACAAAACTGCGTCGTGGTTGTCTGCTGGGTGTTAGTACACGTCAGCATTCCGGCAATTGGCAAGACGTCACATACTACTCGCCGAGATGAAGAGATCTTACACGTTTGTATATCACTCCCTCTCATCTCACTCATTCCTATTTAGTGTGTGGCGAACCGTTCGTATTGTGAATATTATATAGTTCCAGGATTTCGTAAAGGGAGGGGGTCAGTGACATGAAGTACTGTAGTCATCACACCAGGGACTCGACCATTCTAAACTATTTTACTGGAACATATATTGATTTGTTTAGCCAGGATTTCGCAATGGGGGGGAGGTACATGAAATACTGAAGGCCCAGGAGCTCGATCAATCTAAACTACTTTACTGGCAACATATATTGGTTTGTTAGGACAATAAAATTAGGATATGTTAGTAAGTATTTTAATAACAAACTATGAAGAAAATTCGAGTAAAAGAATAAAAAAAAGTAATGAAAAAGATTTTTACAGTATTTACGTTCCTTCTTCTGTTCATTCAAATATAACAATTTTCCTTTCATGTCTTGCAAAATATTTTACAATATCTGCGTTCCTTTCTCTGCTGAATCAAATGTTAACACAACTTTCTTTCCATATATTTTTTTTCTTTTCATTATTATTCCGTCAACTACTATCTGTTCCAAATTACAGCTTAAAGGAGCAGTAGAAACCTGTTTCTGAAATAGTAACATGTTTGATACTGCAGAGAAGCAATGACGAAAAATTACGATAAAAAATGTTCACGCTGTTACAGAAGGGCACTATGCTTTCGAAAGCTTGAAATTTCCCTGATTAGTAGCAGAAATTCTGAAAATTCCGTAACTTTTCTAGAAATTTCAAATTCCTTGACTTTTCCAGGATATCCCGCTCATTCTTCACCATGCAAGTAATACAAATCTTCTCTTGCTCCATCTTTTATTTTTAACGCTGATTCTTCCTTTCTTTTTGTTTCATCCTTCCTTAATTTTTGCATTTCTGTTTCTAAGGGGGTCCGGACCCCCCTTGGCTACGTGCCTGTATAGATCCACTGAGTATTCGGTACATTCTAGTAGAATGTCCAGAATTCTTAGACTTCTGAGATCGTTTAGAACTACCTAATGATCTTAATAACGTTTTCGAGAATAATGGAGGTCTTTAGTGGCCGTATTCTGACCTTTATTTGTACAATTGCAAAGCTTAACGCCCTCTGAGGAATTTTCCTTAATATTTTTTCCTATTTTTGAGGCATATTTTGATACACTTTTTTAGATTTTGTTGTTTATTTCTTTATAGTTTGCACCTGTTTTTATTTTTTATTTATTTATTTGGTTTTCTTAATTTGCAAATCTTTGATTTACATTTTTTGCAGTTTTATTGTGAATTTTTAATGTGTAGCTTGAGCGGGGATGCGGCACAGGATCGACACGGCATACGACCGACAATTCAGCTCAGAAATCTGTTTCGGTCCTGTGCCGTGTCGATCCTGTGCCGTTTCGGTCCTATGCCGTGTCGATCCTATGCCGTGTCGGTCCTGTGCCGTTTTGCTCTCACGCCGCTGCTCTGAAATAATTTAACTTTTAATCATGTGCCTAAAAAAATAATATTTTTATTATCTGTTTAATCTTTGCTCTTACAAATTATAAACTCCTGTCGATTCTATGCCTGTGCAAGTTATATGCATAGAATACGTACGATCGAAACGGCATAGAGCCGACACGGCATAGGACCGAAACGGCACAGGATCGACACGGCATAGGACCGAAACGGCACAGGATCGACACGGCATAGGAACGAAACGGCACAGGATCGACACGGCACAGGATCGACACGGCACAGGACCGAAACGGCATAGGATCGACACGGCACAGGATCGACACGGCACAGGATCGACATTCTGTAGGGTGGTCAACACTTTCTGAAAATATCAATATCGCATATCCCTCACCTTGAATTTGTGGATACAAAAAATTGTAAGGATAAATAATTCTAAATGGTCTATTTTTAAAAAAATTATATATATATATACAAATTGTATAAAAATATTGTGCGTAATATATCCATGCCGTAATAAATACACCTTTAATTTTGTGATATTAAAAAAAATACGCTAAATAACTCCAATAGTTGATTCGAGGTTTTCAATACCGAATAAATAATATTATTTGTCTGATATTTTTATAATGCTGTAATTTTTTATGTATACTAAGTTGAAGTATGTACATGTAACTGCAATTTTAAAACTGTAGGCTTAGAATTTGCGTTTGGATTTTTTTTTTTTTTAAGCGAAGCAATGCACCTATGTTAAGTTGCCTCCTTTCAAATTTCGAATTGAAATCGGAAGCCAATCGTTTGTTTTTCGTTTGTTATTGACTTTTTTGAAGAAAAATAGTAAAAATCGTATCTTTCTTAAAACATAAAGAGATGTTTACAAAATAAAGTTGGTATATGGCCAAATTTACCCTTGTTCCTCCACTTAAAATTTTGATTGAAAATCAAAATCAATTGTTTGATATGCGTATGCTACTAATTATTTTGAAAAAGAATAGTCTGTTTCGAAAAACATAAAGAGTCTTTTCAAGAGAAATGGGTGATGGAATTTCATATTGGCTCCACTTTAAAGTCTCGAATCAAAACCGAAGCCAAGCGTTTCTTATTGGTTGTTTTTAAGAGCAAATCGCTTGTTTCGAAAAAATAGAGAAAGAGATTTACAAAATAAATTTAGAATGTGATCAAATTCAATCTGATTCCTTTACTTACAAATTTCGATTCAAGACCAAAATCAATCGTTTGATATGGATTTGTTGTTGCTTGTTTGGAAGAAAAGTAATTTGATTCGAAAAACATAAGAATATAATTAAGAAATAATGTTGATGAAGGTGATTTGTTTCGGGGTAGTTTGCTTTTTTTGAAGAAAAAATCACTTGTTTCAAAACAACCAGTAAAATATATCTATTTCCAGGATACATTTGGTGGTCAACTTCATACTGTTTTTTCTGCTTTTAAATATCGATTCAATACTGAAGCTAATAACATGTTTTCCTTTCTTATTGATTGGTTTGAAGAGGAAATAGTTTGTTTTGAAAATTATTAAGAGTCATTTACAAAATAAGGTTGGGTGGGCCAACTTTTTGGTGGTATTTCAAATTTCGATTTAAAATCAAACTCAATCATTTATTTTTCGTTCGTTATTGATTGTTTTGAAGAAAAACTAAGAACCATTAAAGAAATTTTTATAGTAAAGGTGGTCACCTTCACAGGGTTCCTGCACTTCAAATTTCGTTCAAAGCATAAAACGGTTAAAATAATAAGAGAAACACAATCAGTACTCTACGCAAATGTTTAGGGGGTTCAGGGGCTTTAGGAACACAAGTTTATATAATATCAAGTGTTTATATATATATAAACGTGCTAATATGATAAACGTGCTTAATTTTGCATAATACCTTGCTCAAGGGGGGTTTCAAAGTCCTTAATCCCTTTACTTCAGTACGCCACTAAACATCAATTATAAGTCATTTGTTATCCAAATTGTACTTCTTGTACTGATTCAATCCTTAATTTTAAAGTTCAAAATTATATGAGCACTTATTATGCTATTGCAAAAGAGCACATATTTTATGACAGTGCAAGGTAGTTTCTTGTTTTAACAATTGAAAGAAAGGAAAACACCAATAAAAGTAATAATAATACCTGACACGAATTCCGATAGTAAATCATATTTTATTATCTTATTTGAAACTTTGAGAAAATTGAAGCTCTACACCGAATACAAATTGGATAATAAGCAATGCTTTATAATTGCTTGATAAATTTCAAATTGAGAACAAAGAGAGTGATACTGTGTAAAAGAAAGATTGGATAAAAACAAGAATTTTAGGAATGATCTAAAAAATCATCAAAGTATTATGATCTTGGCTAATATTAATTTTTGGATCAGTTACCATAAAATATTCGAACGGTCTCTAAATCGAGTTTTCTCCAGATATGTAGTTCTCCAGGAATAAGGAGTACAAGAAAAATTTCGATTAATTAAATATTTTGGATTTTTTTTATAACGGGCCACAAAATTTTTGGACGGTCCCTAAATCGACTTTTCATATTTTTTACGCAATAAGCATATCACACTGAGTTAAGTGATATCTTGGGTTGGGTTACACTATATGTAGTTCTCCATGTATAAGACATACAATAAAATTATTGATTTAATGAAATATATTGGACTTTTTGGATCAGGGGCTACAAACGTTTGGACGGTCCCTAAATCAAGGTTTCGTATTACTTTCGGAATAAGCACATCATGCTGAGTCAGTAGCGTAGCCAGGATGTGTGTTTGGGGGGGGCCCAAGTGCTGTTATAGGCACATATAGAAAAATTACAAACAAAAAAATATATAAACATAAAAATATATAAAATATTACAAACATCAAAGTACCAAAGTACATTGTCGAACCTCTTTGGGGGGGGCCCGGCCCCTCCGGGCCCCCCCCTTCCCTACGCCACTGTGCTGAGTTAAGTGATAGTTTTGGTTTGGCTGCACTATATATAGTTCTTCAGATATAAGACGTACAAGATTTTTTTTTTATTGAATGAAATATATTAGATTTTTTGGATCAAGGGCAACAGAATTTTTGAATGGCCCCTAAATCGAGCTTTCGTTTTATCCAGACACTAAGCACATCATACTGAGTTCAGTCATAGTTTAGGTTTGGGTACACTATATGTTGTTCTCCAGATATAAAGCCTACAAGAAATTTATTGTCTGAAATATATTGGATCTTTTGATCCAATAATAGTCCTTCATCCTCCATTTATACATTAAGCAAGTAACAGTATAACGTGTACATTACGTGATACAATTTGTATTTTATGGTGTGATGTTTAATAATAAATTATTAACAGAATACCCGTTCTTCGCACGGGGAGAATAGTTTCATTTTGAGCATAAAGGGCAATGGAATCTGAGTATGGATTTAAACTGCATCGGGAGTGTTACTGTTCGTCTGAGTGACTCCAAATACTATTTCATCGACACTAATATCGGTATTATTTTTTATCATTATATATATAGTGTGTAACTTCATTAATGTAATGAACGTCTAGAGGTGATTCCTGGACTCGGAAGAAGAATTTAAATGAAACGAAGTCTTTAGCTTATCATAATTATAACTTCTATGCCAATGGTAACGGATGATCAATCAACGGCTTCTTGTTCAACTTAAGAGTGTGTAAAAATGAGAAAAAAATAACTTTGATCCAGAGTAGGTTTATAACGACTGTGCATAAGACAGTCAGGGGCAAAAGATCATGTACGATGAACTAGAGTATAAGGGATTCTTCACATAACAACAGTGATTCCCACAAATTATGTGAATATAATTTGAGCCAAAGTAAGCTAGATTAAAAGATTTCCTCCCCGTAATGCGTAAATTCGTGGAAGATAATAACTACGAGTACAGAAGGAATGAAACTCGACGATACTCAAGGTTTTGCGCGTGTTGCACAAGGAAAGAAAGAAATACAATTTCAAATTATCGATTTATTCTGTTTCGGAGAAGGTAGGATAACTGAAATACTCAGAGGTACCTTGTACAGTATTTGTGCAATGCAGTATATGTACACGAGACAGCTATGAAGAATAACAGTTCACAGTCTGATATTGTCGACCGTTGACCGCATTGCAAAGATGACATCGGCGAAGCAAATTTTTCCGCGTGTGATCAAGCACATCTGAAATTTCGTAGATGATTGCCGCAGCTATATTACATCGAGCTACAAGTTCTTCGACTGTCGTGGCCGGAGTTTCATACGTATCCCCGAAATAAAAAATCAAGCAGCGTGAGGTAGAATGAACGAGGTTGTCATAACACAGGTTTTTCTCTCCCAATCTGGGAATGTTTCATTTAGGTAAGTCTGCATATTCCTGTCAAAATGTGCAGGTGTACTATCATACTGAAATCACATCTGCTGTCTTATGTTCAAGGGCACATGTTCTATCAATTTTGGGAGAAAATTACGTAAAAATAAAAGATACGTACTCCCACACAGGCAGACCGATAATAAATAAGATCCTACCACAAAATTATCCACCACACCACACCAAATTTCTGCTGCTGATCGTTTACTAGAGTTGCATGTGGGTTTTTACGCTATACACATGATAGTTTCAAGACGGTTTTGATCATTCGACGTACGCTGTCTTCAAGTTCAGCTTTCCATATGGGGCTATTTCCTCCGATTTCACGTACGAGAAACCGAAGGGACCCCTCTCTCGAAGTCGAATATGGAGGCGTGGAAAAATACAAGTTACTCTCTTTTGAGGGCGACGGTCACGATATAAACGCCTCACTTCTGGGCTATTGCCCTTTGCTACTCCATAAATGAGTTGCATATCTGCCAGCTCGTGGACAGGGTAATCTTCCATCGCGCAGGCGTGTACAGGTTAACACAATCAATTTTACTTAAACACCAACGTCTCTCTGTATATACAAGTGTGCAGGTGGAGCATCGATTTAAGTTGAAACGTCTTGTCCCAAGACCCCCACAAGGTCTCAGGTAAGGTCCAACTGAAAAGTTTCAAATGGCACGGAGAGTTAATTAGCACATCGTGTGAAAGGTGTTGTTAAATGAAAGAAGTTGGAGCAAGTCTTGACTTTCTACGACAACCCTGTGCAAGTTGGCGGCGGGTCAAAATGAAAAGAAAAGCTTAATTGAAAAATCTATGGCCACCTTAAATCCAAGATGGCCGCTTAAAACCTATGCCGAGAGGATAGGCATACCAGACTGTTGAACGTAGGAAAACCAAATTTGGCATGAACGTTGATCATTAGGTGACGAAAAGATACGAAATGTTCAAAAACGCGACATCTTGAGTTCAAAATGCCGCACTATGTATCGGATGCATGTCAACTTTAAACAGTGATGTTGGAAAAGCGAAATGTGATATTTACGTTTATGGTCAATAGTAGATATCCACAAAATATAAAGAGTAACACCTGCAATCCAATATGGGTGACAGCGTGAAAAATGAGTTTGTATATAAATATGCTATTTTTTGGAATATTGTGACCAAACAAATAAAGTTTGGCGCAGCTCGATGTACTGAAATGATTTACACGTTGGTTTGGTACTGCTCGCCAATCTTGCAAGTGAACGTTTATTGTATATATATATATTTGTTATTGCTTGAAATATTGCGATCAAACCAACGAATGGCATACAAATGTAACCATCACGAATACGTTACAATATCGTAAAACTCATCTAATTTGTAATTTATAGAAAGAAAGCAAAAATAAATAAGACCGAGTAAAAGGAAATACTCAACCATTCCAAATTAGATGAGTTTACTAATTAGGAAATACTCAACTATCAGAGAAAAACTCAACTATTCCAAATTAATTTTCATTGCATAGAAACGATTACTTTTCTTACTTCATTAAATCGGCTTTCAACATTAGCCGGGAAACAGACATGCAGACAGAGCAGAAGATTGAAAAAAATCAACGAAACTGCAAACCTAAGATAGGAATGCATTGAAGAGACCGTTCTCATCGCCAGGAAATCAATTTGCTGAGATATGGACGCTTCATCGCTATCCGTATGATAAAATATTGGACTTTTGTTTAGCAGTATGAATAGGAAATCAGAGTTGTGTGTTCATCACATATTCATTATATCATAGGCGCCGACATTAGGGGGGCAGGACACTTTTGGCACCCCCAATATTTAAAGGTGGGGTCCTCGCCCCTCCAATATAATCCAGTCGAGGAAGGAGAGGATGAAGCGGAATATCGGACCGAGAACTTGGAGGGGGGAAGAAGAAGGACTTCATCAAACAGTTGATAGAAAACGGCTGAATATGATTATGTTCATTGTTTGCCCCCCCCCCCCCCCAATATTTTCTTCAAGTCGGCGCCTATGCATTATCTTAACACAAATGATATCGGGAGAACCGTGACGAACGTACATTAGGAACAAAACATATATGTGTTGTTACGGAATGAAATAATAGTTGAAGTGGATCGAAATTCAGTTGTTATTTAGTATTCCTATTGTTTCTAAATACATCATTTTAAAAAGAAAGAGATTTAGATTTGTACTGTTATGAATGGCATAGGTTTTAAGCGGCCATCTTGGATTCAAAGTAGCCATAGACCTTTCAATTTGGTTTGTGTTTATACTTTAACCCGCCGCCATGTTCCACAAAATTATCGTAGAGAATCGAGACTTGCTCCATCTTCTTTCATTTAACAACAGCTTTAAAACGATGTGCTACTTAACCTCCCTTGCCATTTGAAACTTTTGAATTGGACCTCACCTGGGATCCTGTGGGGGTCCTGGGACAAGACGTTTCAACTTAAATCGTTTGAACATAATGCCACACTTTACAAATAATGCCACACGTCCTTTCATGTTTTCACATTTGCCTCACCGTTTCCAATTTATAGGAGTAACAATTGACTTTTCAATTAATTTTTTGTTTATACTTTAACCCGGCGCCATGTTCCACAAGATTATCGTAGAGAATCGAGACTTGCTCCATCTTCTTTCATATAACAACAGCTTTCAAATGATATGCTACTTAACCCTCCTTGTTATTTGAAACTTTTGAGTTGAACCCCGTCTGGGACCCCGTGGGGGACCCTGGGACATACTATTTTACCTCAAACTGTGTGCCCTTGAAAATGGTGGGATTCGTGTTCGCCGAGTGTTCCACTTATCCAACCGTTTCCGAACAAATTACTCGGTTCCAACTATTCTGGTAGTTTTGTAGCTTTTACACTAAAAAATATATTGTAACTCACGATATCCCGCCCGGTGGCACGTCTAGTTATTATAACATATCAAATGCAAACACAATTGTCTCCTTCGAATCTCAGCGGAGCCACTTCATGACCCTCCGTTGTGGTATACATTCCCTTTAACTAGTTTTTGGGATAACAGGAAGTGCTGATGCGTCGAACATAGCCACCTGCACAGGTGTGCGATAATTAAGTAGGCAAAGACATTCGGCGAAACTGAAATAGGCGAAACAGGAAAATACAACATGTTGCAAGAAATGTAATTTCCAATTATTTGTCACAAATTCTATAGTATCTGGCTGTGGAACACAAAACCACTTTACACAAAATAAACCTAAAGTAGCGAACACAATAGTCCAAAAGTTTGATAAATAATTTGTTAATCGTATGTTCAAGACACGGAGAAAGTCATATTTGATTTTTTAATTTTCTTTCTAACTTACCCGGAGACTGAGAACATTTTTTAAAAGTAATTCTTTATTCAAGTGTTTTCGTTTCAAATTTGATTAGAAAACCATATTATAAGAACTGTAAATGTAAAATGCCATAGCTGAAAACAGGATGGTAAATATCTGCATTGTTTCAACGGTATTACTGTAATTTCTTACGCGAAGCACCAGATTTCGATTATATGTAGAAGCACATGTGGTGCGGGTCCCACGTTGAGTTGTGTTTCCATATCTCTAATTGAGTTGATTTTAACACCCCTTTCAGCAGCGAGGCTATATGAGACATGGACCTGCTGATTAGCGTGGAGTCCTAACCAAGGCTAAACTCTAATTAATCAACTATTACTTTTTGATTTGTAACATAAAATCATTCCTAAATGCTTTCTTGACAAATAGAATAATTCACTGGTTTCTTGCTATACATCACGAAATGGCAGAATTATAACTTTTGTAGATAGAACAAAGAAATATTTAGATTACTCTATTACAATTGCCATGTATAATATCGATTTCAGCGGAAGGAAGATGCTTAATTCGCTCATGTAAAAATAGTATTGAAAACGAACATGAAATCTCAATTAATTTATTAATCAATCAATCGAACACAGTATGAAACATGTCGCAGTGGGGTGGGGTGGAATCCACTTCATCGTTCTTGATTGATTTTAAATCTAACAAAGGACATCACTCAATTGTCCGGCTCTGTTTTCAATGATTTTTTTTCTGTTAAAGGACATGTATGCACTATTTGTGATGATAGAAATATTTGCCGTGGTGCATGTTTCTATTTTTTATAATTTTTAAGAGTTGTGATGTGGTTATTAGAGATTACTGCAGAAGTTCCTTACTACCCTTTATAAACGGAGCGTTAATGAAAAAAAAAACAATGTATATATAAAGCTTAGGGGAAGTCGTATGGTAGGTATGACCTTGACGGCATCCATCTTGAAATCCGCCATTTCGAATTAAGGCCAAGTTTTTAAAATAGGAATAGGTAATACGATACATAATTTCGGGCTATAATTTAATTAGGAAGACAATGGTGAAGTTAGTTTTAAGATATGCCAATTTCGCTAAAGGCACAGGATCGACACGGCATAGGACCGAAACGGCCCAGGATCGACACGGCATAGGAACGAAACGGCACAAGATCGACACGACACAGGATCGACACGGCACAGGATCGACGGCGCAGGACCGAAACGGCATAGGACCGAAACGACGCACGATCATCCCCACTGCGTAGTATCTATAAAACCAAATATTTATTTCTCATAAAAGCAATCAGAGACCTGTCAATTGATTTTAAAATATAAGAATTATAAGATATTTACTATATGAATATTAATAATTGTGAGTGACAAAAGAATGATAGTGCTAAATGGACAAAATATAATTTCTTGTGTGCTTGGTCAAAAGCATTTCTATATGTATGGAATACTTATATTTATTATTATTATTATTATTATTATTATTATTATTATTATTATTATTATTATTATTATTATTATTATTATTATTACGTTTTAACTCGTTTTGAAATCATGGCCTGATTCCACTAGAAAGCGAAAGCCATGAGAAATGTACGCTAAGTAGTAATATGGAATACTTTTAATGTTGCTCACTAGAGGAAACATGCTCGCATGTCTTCTCGTCTCGATATCGAGACCACAAGAGACTTTTTTAATAAGAAGCTCAGTTGGGAAGTAATAACTGAGCCGATGGCTCGAGCCGGCTCGCTTGGGGTGAACCATCGGCTCGAGCTGGCTTGGTTGGATGAACCATCTGCTCGGTTCGGCTCATCTGGGCCGAAGGCTCTTGCTGACACGGTTCGGTGAGCTGTTGGCTCGGCTCACTTCTCGGTTCGGGTCCATAGTGAGTGAGCTGTGAGCCCAGCTGCTCAAGTTGTTTACAATTGTAAACCCGGGCCGAACAGTTTTGAAGATATTTGGCCAGTGCCCTATAACTTTTAACAATGTTTGGCTCGAGCCCGAATACTCAACCTAAACCCTCAACCCAAATTCACAAGCTCGTGAACAATATCCTTGACTCCTAGAATTCACGACTACCGAGGTTAGCAATCAACTAGTTTTTTAATATTCAAACACAGACCGCGTTTCTTTCATGTTTAAACACAGTGTTGTTATAATTATAATTATAATTATTATTTATTATTAATAATAATAATAATAAAAGTTGTACTAGTAGTAGTACTAGTATCATTGATAACCTATATTGTCTATGCAAGATACTTGAAGAGAATACTCGAAACTACAAACCAGATTTGGTTCGACTCGACCCGAATTCGAGTCGAGTTGGAGGAAATTTTTCGAATCGCGTTCAAAGATGTCTGTTTTTAGTCGAATCGAGTTTCAAAAGAATACTCGCTCGTACTCACTTGTGCCCATCGTAGGATGACCACATTCTAACAATCGAAAAGTAGGACACAAGTATAATAGTACTGTATATGATATCTTACTGCGTCGGCAATACGCATATCATTATTTCAATTAATGTTAACCTTAAGTTAATGAATATTTTTGTTAAGAAGAAGCACTGAACAAAATTATTAAAGGAATTAAACACAACTCCAAATGCTTTGATGAATAACAAATTGGTTTATTTTATGAACGTACAGTCAAAGTTCGTGTTGGGCTAAATAATAATAATAATAATAAATTTCGAAGCGTGGTATTATTTTAAGAAATGAAAGAAAATTTAGACCGGCACAAAGGAACTTCTATTTAACTTGGTTAGCATCACTGTCATAAGTTCAATAAGAAACCTTTCCTACTTTACCGATATCTCAACAAGGCCTTCTCAGTAAAAGCGATGTATTGTAAAAAATGGTTTGTTGATTGTTCTCCATCTCTAGTCTTCTGAGGAGTGTTAAAAAACACAGCGCTTCATCATTCAGGAAAAGAGTGTGTTTGATTCAAAATATTGTGAATAAAGAATGAAACATTAAGATATTGCAAATAAATTAACTCTGGACATTTCGCAGGACATTTTAAAGAAGAAGGATATTTCTCGATTTCCTAGACATCTTCGCAACACGCAGGACAGCTCTTTGAAAAACAGTACTGTACTGCGAAAATCAGTACGTCTGGTTACCCTAGCCCATCCCTACGAGTAACGCAGTATGGCATTTTAGCCAATGTTACCTTATATGAAAATATTCATAACTTATAGCTGTCAAGTAAAAATGTGTCCTTGCATTTACATAAAGCAATTCAGAAAGGGCAATAATAATAATAATAATAATAATAATAATAATAATAATAATAATAATAATAATAATAATAATAATAATAATAATAATAATAAAAGCGATAGTAATAGTAGTACGGAAAATTGAAGTGATAACATTTGTTCACATATTCTAAGTTTCAGACCTAAAAGTAACGCGTTACTTTCGAAGTAAAGTAACAGTTACTTTTTGGGGGCAAGTAACGCGTTACATTTTAGGAAAAAGTAAAGTAACTTGTAACGCGTTACATTTTTACATGTAACTTACCCAAAACTGTCCATGGGAAAATTGTTCACTGCTCGGGCCAAGATTGTTTCTGACTGTCGACAGATGGATACCGTTTATGGCAGACCTTTGCCTGAAGTACTGCCCAAAGTTTGTAGTCCAACGGGTTAAGATCCGGGCTGCTAGAAGGCCAATCAGTGGTAGAAATGAAGTGAGGGACGTTCTGCGCCAGCCAGTCCTAAGTTGGTTTCGCTGTGTGGCCTGGAGCGGAATCCTGTTGGAAGGTCCACCTTTCTCCAGGGAACATGGTAGCAGATAGTGGTTACACTATAGGTGTTAGCACTGTGTTCTGGTATACCTTGGCAGATGTTTTAACACCTTGTTCGCAAAAATACAGCTGGGTTGTGCTTGAGTAGCTCACTCCCCACCAAACCATCACTGAGGCAGCATGATGTGTCGGGTGTCATCCAGAAGTCCTAAACGGCAGAACTCCTAAAAATATAGGCACTAGACCTGAATTTTAGTACTTCTGCAGTTCAGGACTTGTGGCACGGTATGATTTTTAGGATTTCTGCCGTTTAGGACTTGTGCCGCGATATGATTTTTAGGACTTCTGGCGTTTAGGACTTCTGACTTTTAGGACTTGTGCCGTTTAGGTCTTATGCCTTTTTCATTCACTTGCTTTAGTTCTGAAATTCGCCACCACCCCACGAAATTGCGACGATGCAGCAACTAGTTGGCAATAATGTCACGAACGTAGCTAATTCCAACAATAACAGCTATATTTGTACTACTAAGATTATTATTATCACTATCTGTTCTGCACTTATACGTGAATTACATAATACAACTTATTTCATTCTAAGAATTAATTACATAATTAGTTAAGAAATTCGTTTCTTTCGAATGGAGATACGAGAATCCCAAGACAAATTCCTAAAACAAAAATAAATAAATAAAAAATTGAAAAAATGTTTAAAAAGCATATTTTACCAGACTTCTGAAAGCAAGAAAACATTCAGAATTTCAATATATACTGTGTGGAGGGAATTTTATTAAGAGTAAGACAAAAATCCACCAAAGTTTACTTAATTAAGACAAAAGCTCACTAGACATTTCACGAGTGAACATTAAATACCAACGGTATACATAAAGAACGCAGTAGATTTAAAATTGAACAAAGAGCATTTACTATGCAATACATTGGGTGACATTCATAAGTTCTAAACGGCACAAGTCCTAAAAATATAGGCACTAGACCTAAATTTTAGGTCCTGTGCCATTTTTGCAGAAATTACTACATAGTCATTTAGGGGTGTAGCCTGCAATTTTTTCTAGGGGAGCTTGATTTTTATATATTAAAAGCAAATCAAAAGTTTATTTTCAGATTACGAAAGCTTCAATAAGACAATAAATTTATACATATTACACATGTACATAAATACATAATATTATTGTATTTCCAGTTACTTCCTTTTTGAAACCTGGACCTTGACAGAGCGTAAATTTAAAACCACAGCTTGTAGAAAATGTACGAATAAGTTAGTTATAAGAAATCGGAAACTGTTCATGGAAGTCCATTTGTTTGACTGTATTTATCTTCTGTACTCTTATATAAAAGAGTAAAGATGAGGGATTTTTGGGCATACTACTACAAGTAGAGGCGATAAATTTTAGTTATAAAATATAATTTTCTTATGAAAGCAGTACATAAGAAAGAATTTTTGGAAATAAGTATCGTAAAAAGGGTGGGGTAAGATTTTTTTAAAGGGTAGTGTATCTCGCAAGTTTCTAAAGCTAGTAAAATAAAACTTGGCATATAAGCTTTCCTATTAAAAAAAAAAAAACTGAAAATTGAAAATTGAACACATAAAAGGGAAAGAGCAAAGGGAGCACATTTTTTTATGTTCGATTTCCCCATTACTTACTCAGAAAATATGTAAATAAATTAAGGAAGGATTTGTTTAAGCTAGATGCGTGCAACTCGGCATTTGAACTTTTAACTAAAAGTAATAAAATACTATATGTTTCAGCGTCTTGAAAATTACACTTCTAAGCGAAAGGAGGGTCAGTTTCTATAAT
This sequence comes from Thermobia domestica, assembly GCF_964235325.1. Lineage (NCBI taxonomy): Eukaryota > Metazoa > Arthropoda > Insecta > Zygentoma > Lepismatidae > Thermobia > Thermobia domestica. The sequence continues at coordinate 114,394,059 of NC_137463.1, read as the reverse complement.
ATTAAAATATCCCACTGCTTATGAGATTTGGGCAGAAAACTCTTTTTCCTTTAGGCCTCGGTTCATCCAGTTAAGCAAACGAGAGTACAAAGTGGCTGATTAATTAGGTTCTTTTAATTATTTTAACATGTTGACGTAGTTTAATTCTTTTAAAACTGTATTCTTTCACATTCTATTATAAACATATTTCATTTGCTGTAATTATTAAACACGTTTAATAAACATAAAACAGACTAACCTCCGGTCCCGGCCAGAATATGTTTTTGGTGTTAAGCCATCATTTGCCGTCCGTAACATAACCTTTGATTTAAACTTCACGTACTATCAAGACTCAAGTCTCAGAAATGTAGCATATATGAAATATTCTACTTCCACTACTACTACTATACTACTACTACTACTACTACTACTACTACTAAATATTAATAACAATAATAATAATAATAATAATAATAATAATAATAATAATAATAATAATAATAATAATAATAATAATAATAATAATATGTACTTCTGAAATACATATGTATCTATGTGTTATTAATTGTTTCATAATCTTGAAAGAAACTTTTGATTTGTTTTTAGTTTGTAAAAATGAAGGCCCTCTAGAAAAACTTGCTGGCTATACCCTGAATGACTATGTATTGGTTTCTGTACACGTATTGTGTTATCACTTACTAGTCTAGTGTTATTTTTAGAACAAGACAATGGTTCTTGTCTTGGAATATTACTAGTTTGGTTTGGTAGTACAGTGATAGAGTGTGACCTATGATTTTATTTCCCTGTAGGGTATGCTATCTACAATGCAATAAACTGTATATGCTTCTTCTTCCTAACAAGGTTGGGCGATAAGCCCCTGCAATTCCATTACAAATAAGGCCGATATTATTTTATAAACTACTTGGTGAACCTTTGTTAATATAACGCTATTAGTTCTTACAACCTTTTGTTAATCTTATTTAACAATTGCAAAATGGAATAAGAGAGAAATTATATAATGATGATGATAGTTTATTTACATAAGGTATACATACAACAAAAGGGAATCTGTTGGTCACTACTGTGTATCTGCTAAACCAGGGTCAAACTCTGTGTGTCACAAAGGTTAGTTTAACAGAGTTTAAAATAATAATAGATATTTTGTTTGACTTACAAAGATTATCATATTAGCAAAATGATTTGAAATAACACGCCAGACATAGGATAAGCCTTGGGCTATATCGCTTAGAATTGTTTTAAGAGTAAATATATCATTTATGCATTAAATTTCATTACTGGCTACTTACACGTTTCGGCCTCGTATTGGAAGTCAGCTTCTCGTGTTCTTTTCATATTCCACGATAACTGTTTTAATTGCACACTCCGCCAAATTACCTTTCCGACCTTACAATACTTTCTTGGAAAACTTCGGCTAACATATATCACCAGACGTTTCGAAAACCGACATCCTTTACTTCAGGATGCAATGCGTTATTTAGCACTTCACCCAACACCTCACCGTTACTGTCATTCTCCACTTTCGCTCCTATAATCTACCACCGTTAGATCCCTCTTTACTTATCATCGCCGATTACGTCATTCATGAACATCTTCCTCTCATTCACCCATCATTTCCAGCACAGTGATTACCATTATTTACTAACATGGGACTCATTCATTTTCATCATTGAATAGAGCAGCCTCTAGGCTAAAGATAAGCTCATTTGTCTAACTAATATCACCCACGTGTTGTCCTGTGTATGCATCTCGCCACATCATTCACGCCCATTACTATATCATACGTATCGTGCATTCTATACCTAATCCTTCGTTATGATCATTAATGTTCTTTCCTTATAATATACTGCCTGATTATTTTCTTATTTATCTTCTTACTAATAACAATCATATATATGTAAAGTAACTTGGCTTCAGTTATCGCATCCTTATTGGTATGCAACCGTGCACATCACATTGCATCAGTTTGAGGGAATATTATTGATGAATTGGCAATGGCTTTCATGTTCTTGACGCTAATCCTTACATTTCCGACGAATTGAACTCACGTTTACTGAGTATGAGTGCATTCTGGGGATTTTTCGTAAAGTGTTTCCACACATTTGAATCACCCTGCTTCACTGTTATGCTCTACCGACACTGCAGATGTCTTTCTAGAGCATTTGAGTACAAATTCGCTATACTTAATACTCAGAACATCACTGTTGTCCGGCATCCATACCTGGCGATTATGCAACCACACACAACGGGCATGGTGTCCGCCATTTTATATTTGTTCCAGATATCGACTTAATACAAACGAATTATTGTTACCTGGTACAAGCCTATCAATTCATATCCATTTAGACCAAGTTTCACTTGGAAGATTATCCGGGACTCCCTACGTTCCTTTGGGGAACCCTTGCGCGTGCATGGTAGGATTGTGAAACATGCAAAATTCAATGGAGCAGGTATGACTTCTTCAGTGAATTTTTTACCCGCCCTCTTTATGTTGGTTAGTTTCCGAACTATTGGCGTCCGAAACTCATTTTTCCACGCTTTGTAGATCCGAAACTATGTCCGATAGCCGAAAGTTCAAGAGAACTTTTTTTCTTGTCTCAGTGGCAGGAGTCACCTCTCAAGAGTTGTAACACTTATTTTGCAACACTCGATATATATATATATATATATATATATATATATAGTAAGTAAAGATCTAAGGGTTTACTTGTCCCTACCATAAATCCTTCATTGTAACCAGATTCCGGCGTTGCCGCTCTAACTCAGGTAGAACTGTATAAAGCTCTCAGTATTGCTAACCCCATTACGGTTATCATAGTAGCCCGAGCCCGTGCAGACCTATAAACACATTACCCCACAGAAATGAGTGCCATAAGTCCATGCCTTCTAAAGGCTGTTGCGCCATGAATTTAGTTATCATTATTATTATTGCTAATATTAATATGTGATATTAGTAATAGGCTTAATAAAGATTTTGCCTGTTTATGTGCTCTGCTTGTAAGTATATTATTTCTAACTTTAAGATATAGTTATAGAGGTCATTATATAATTGATCAGTTTCTTTCTAATGTGATTCCTCACGTATATAAAAACTGGACAAACTACAAATTAGGATACTATACACAGGAAATTAATAATGATAGCTTTATTACTCAGATATTAACCTGCATACATTGATACATATGAGATTTAGATACTTAATAGAATGCTTTTTAATCATTTCTTTCTTTAAAAATAAAGTTTTAAATTGTCATTATAGACAGATGGCCTGTCGAATAATAATAATAATAATAATAATAATAATAATAATAATAATAATAATAATAATAATAATATTATTATTATTAATAATAATAATAATAATAATAATAATAATAATAATAATAATAATAATAATAATAATAATAATAATAATAATAATAATAATGTTTTCCCAGGACATTGAACAAAGTTACCGTGTCTTGCAAAATATTTTTGTTGGAGACAAAGATCATGTTGTCATCGAGATAGTTCAATCGTCCTCAGAAACTGAGGAAAACGAAAACGAAGACATGTTTTGAACTCTTGAAGTGTTAAGTTCCAATTGTTAATTTTATCTATTTATATGAGAATTTTCAAAATAATGTTCAATCAGGTCTGATATAGTACTTTATGTGAGATTGATTCTAAGTTGCATGAAGGGCATAAACAAATAATAATAATAATAATAATAATAATAATAATAATAATAATAATAATAATAATAATAATAATAATAATAATAGTAATAACAACATTTATAAGACTAATATTAGTGCATCACGCTAACTCCTAATAGTAAATCACGTTGATGCTCATTGCAATAATATAATACAATAATTTAGATTTGAGCATTTATATTTATGTATCCTCAAGTTCGTTGGTCGGCTACCTAAAAAAAGAAAGAAAAAAGTGAATGCAAACAATTAGAGCTCTTAAGTATTGACTTTAACCTATAATTAGTGCTTGAACTTTTCGGGTAAACTGTATCCGCCCGATACCCATTGCGTTTGGTATACTCGATCCTTAGACCTGATAAACCCGTTTGACCCGTGTTTGTCCTGATTGGACCGTTTGTACCAATAGACTCGTTATGAGTTCGTACATGATAATTAGAACAATTTGTGTTATGATAATAAAGTGAAACAACACATCATTTACCATAATGACAGACTAAGCTTGTTTTCATAAAAACGGGATTATCAGGTCATCCCTATTCATACGGTTCAATCGGGCAAACCCGATTCATACGGGTAAAAATATAATATCGGTCCAACGTGCGGTCCAGTTTCTATTCTATTTTCCGAGCATTACCGCAAATGCACAGTACCCGAAATGGCTCGGACGTAAAAACTATCATATTATTATTATTATTATTATTATTATTATTATTATTATTATTATTATTATTATTATTATTATTATTATTATTATTCTATTAATAGGAGAGAAAATTACTTGTTGAATGACTTGTACGTATTTTATCCCTGTTTTAAATTGTTATTCTGGTTTTATGTATCTGCTTATTGGTTTGCAACACTCAGAAAGAATAGTTCGAGACTTCATTGTTTACCCTGGCGAGAGGGAGAGCGGCTAAGCTTTTGTAATACCGGCAACATCCAACTGGTTGACAAACCGCACGGGGCTGCTAACAACCATATGACAGTTTTACTGCTGATAAGAAAACTTGGTTTAGCTTTGAAAACCACTATATAATTACCATATTTATTATTTATGTTGTATTCAATTATACTCGCTATTATGTTACTGCTCTTATGTTATTAAAACTACACCAACCGTTCAAGTATGATTATGATCGAAAAGATCATAATGTCCTAGTTTTAGTAATAAATAAATAAATAACTCTTAGCCCACCCATTCCTTACTTCTTTACCATAGTACCTCCACTTCTCCCACCTAAGAGAGAGTGTAGCCCTCAAAAAGGGAGCTAGCCTATGGCGAGCACTAAAAAAAACGCTTTTAATTGCTATTGTAGCATTTTAATAGATAGATATTGTGGACGGTTATCTGTTTGTGGTCAATCCTTTCGAAAATGAGATCTCGGAAACTGCAGGCTCTACAAAGATGACGTTTTCACTGATCGATAGCGAATTTCATGTAGATTGTCCAGTTCTAATTGAATATGTAAAAAACATGGATACTATTTCTTTATTACATTATTACGGGTACATTGGAAGGATTGAAATTTAAAAAAAACTAAAGCATCACATCCTACGCATTATACATTCCAACACTACATAGTTGTATATAGAGGTTGTATATGTCTCAGGCGTTTGTTTCATGACCAAATAATAATGGAAAGGCAAGGATAACCATTTCTCCAGTTTAAGATGAACCTTTATTTATTTATTTTTTTTGAGTATTTTGCCCAATGAACACCATATATAACTGACATTATAATTAATTGTGTACGTAATGTATTGCCTTATTACATACTGCATGCAAGAAGAAAGAAAACACTGGTCATACATGAATTAGAAACTCCAACCGGAAGTAGGCTCAAATCTTGCAAACGGTGCGAGATATTGAGAAAAAATAATAAAAAAAATTCCCATTTATGATACCTCTTGGATTTTTTTTACTCAATACGCCTTTCACTTGTGTCTGTAAAAGGACATGTACAGATGTTGTAAGGAATGAGAAGGAGATTTATGCTCATATGCTAATGATGCGCTGTGTAGACAGCGCAGATTCAGCTAGTAAACAATTAATATGCCTGTAACTTTTAGCGAAATTGGCATATCTTAAAACTAACTTCACCATTGTCTTCCTAATTAAATTATAGCCCGAAATTATGTATCGTATTACCTATTCCTATTTTAAAAACTTAGCCTTAATTCAAAATGGCGGATTTCAAGATGGATGCCGTCAAGGTCATACCTACCATACGACTTCCCCTAAGCTTTATATATACATTGTTGTTTTTTTCATTAACGCTCCGTTTATAAAGGGTAGTAAGGAACTTCTGCAGTAATCTCTAATAACCACATCACAACTCTTAAAAATTATAAAAAATAGAAACATGCACCACGGCAAATATTTCTATCATCACAAATAGTGCGTACATGTCCTTTAACAGAAAAAAAAACATTGAAAACAGAGCCGGACAATTGAGTGATGTCCTTTGTTAGATTTAAAATCAATCAAGAACGATGCAGTGGATTCCACCCCACCCCACTGCGACATGTTTCATACTGTGTTCGATTGATTGATTAATAAATTAATTGAGATTTCATGTTCGTTTTCAATACTATTTTTACATGAGCGAATTAAGCATCTTCCTTCCGCTGAAATCGATATTATACATGGCAATTGTAATAGAGTAATCTAAATATTTCTTTGTTCTATCTACAAAAGTTATAATTCTGCCATTTCGTGATGTATAGCAAGAAACCAGTGAATTATTCTATTTGTCAAGAAAGCATTTAGGAATGATTTTATGTTACAAATCAAAAAGTAATAGTTGATTAATTAGAATTTAGCCTTGGTTAGGACTCCACGCTAATCAGCAGGTCCATGTCTCATATAGCCTCGCTGCTGAAAGGGGTGTTAAAATCAACTCAATTAGAGATATGGAAACACAACTCAACGTGGGACCCGCACCACATGTGCTTCTACATATAATCGAAATCTGGTGCTTCGCGTAAGAAATTACAGTAATACCGTTGAAACAGTGCAGATATTTACCATCCTGTTTTCAGCTATGGCATTTTACATTTACAGTTCTTATAATATGGTTTTCTAATCAAATTTGAAACGAAAACACTTGAATAAAGAATTACTTTTAAAAAATGTTCTCAGTCTCCGGGTAAGTTAGAAAGAAAATTAAAAAATCAAATATGACTTTCTCCGTGTCTTGAAAACACGATTAACAAATTATTTATCAAACTTTTGGACTATTGTGTTCGCTACTTTAGGTTTATTTTGTGTAAAGTGGTTTTGTGTTCCACAGCCAGATACTATAGAATTTGTGACAAATAATTGGAAATTACATTTCTTGCAACATGTTGTATTTTCCTGTTTCGCCTATTTCAGTTTCGCCGAATGTCTTTGCCTACTTAATTATCGCACACCTGTGCAGGTGGCTATGTTCGACGCATCAGCACTTCCTGTTATCCCAAAAACTAGTTAAAGGGAATGTATACCACAACGGAGGGTCATGAAGTGGCTCCGCTGAGATTCGAAGGAGACAATTGTGTTTGCATTTGATATGTTATAATAACTAGACGTGCCACCGGGCGGGATATCGTGAGTTACAATATATTTTTTAGTGTAAAAGCTACAAAACTACCAGAATAGTTGGAACCGAGTAATTTGTTCGGAAACGGTTGGATAAGTGGAACACTCGGCGAACACGAATCCCACCATTTTCAAGGGCACACAGTTTGAGGTAAAATAGTATGTCCCAGGGTCCCCCACGGGGTCCCAGACGGGGTTCAACTCAAAAGTTTCAAATAACAAGGAGGGTTAAGTAGCATATCATTTGAAAGCTGTTGTTATATGAAAGAAGATGGAGCAAGTCTCGATTCTCTACGATAATCTTGTGGAACATGGCGCCGGGTTAAAGTATAAACAAAAAATTAATTGAAAAGTCAATTGTTACTCCTATAAATTGGAAACGGTGAGGCAAATGTGAAAACATGAAAGGACGTGTGGCATTATTTGTAAAGTGTGGCATTATGTTCAAACGATTTAAGTTGAAACGTCTTGTCCCAGGACCCCCACAGGATCCCAGGTGAGGTCCAATTCAAAAGTTTCAAATGGCAAGGGAGGTTAAGTAGCACATCGTTTTAAAGCTGTTGTTAAATGAAAGAAGATGGAGCAAGTCTCGATTCTCTACGATAATCTTGTGGAACATGGCGGCGGGTTAAAGTATAAACACAAACCAAATTGAAAGGTCTATGGCTACTTTGAATCCAAGATGGCCGCTTAAAACCTATGCCATTCATAACAGTACAAATCTAAATCTCTTTCTTTTTAAAATTATGTATTTAGAAACAATAGGAATACTAAATAACAACTGAATTTCGATCCACTTCAACTATTATTTCATTCCGTAACAACACATATATGTTTTGTTCCTAATGTACGTTCGTCACGGTTCTCTCGATATCATTTGTGTTAAGATAATGCATAGGCGCCGACTTGAAGAAAATATTGGGGGGGGGGGGCAAACAATGAACATAATCATATTCAGCCGTTTTCTATCAACTGTTTGATGAAGCCCTTCTTCTTCCCCCCTCCAAGTTCTCGGTCCGATATTCCGCTTCATCCTCTCCTTCCTCGACTGGATTATATTGGAGGGGCGAGGACCCCACCTTTAAATATTGGGGGGTGCCAAAAGTGTCCTGCCCCCCTAAAGTCGGCGCCTATGATATAATGAATATGTGATGAACACACAACTCTGATTTCCTATTCATACTGCTAAACAAAAGTCCAATATTTTATCATACGGATAGCGATGAAGCGTCCATATCTCAGCAAATTGATTTCCTGGCGATGAGAACGGTCTCTTCAATGCATTCCTATCTTAGGTTTGCAGTTTCGTTGATTTTTTTCAATCTTCTGCTCTGTCTGTTTCCCGGCTAATGTTGAAAGCCGATTTAATGAAGTAAGAAAAGTAATCGTTTCTATGCAATGAAAATTAATTTGGAATAGTTGAGTTTTTCTCCGATTATTTCCTTTTACTCGGTCTTATTTATTTTTGCTTTCTTTCTATAAATTACAAATTAGATGAGTTTTACGATATTGTAACGTATTCGTGATGGTTACATTTGTATGCCATTCGTTGGTTTGATCGCAATATTTCAAGCAATAACAAATATATATATATATATATATATATATATATATATATATATATATATATATATATATATATATATAATAAACGTTCACTTGCAAGATTGGCGAGCAGTACCAAACCAACGTGTAAATCATTTCAGTACATCGAGCTGCGCCAAACTTTGTTTGTTTGGTCACAATATTCCAAAAAATAGCATATTTATATACAAACTCATTTTTCACGCTGTCACCCATATTGGATTGCAGGTGTTATTCTTTATATTTTGTGGATATCTACTATTGACCATAAACGTAAATATCACATTTCGCTTTTCCAACATCACTGTTTAAAGTTGACATGCATCCAATACATAGTGCGGCATTTTGAACTCAAGATGTCGCGTTTTTGAACATTTCGTATCTTTTCGTCACCTAATGATCAACGTTCATGCCAAATTTGGTTTTCCTACGTTCAACAGTCTGGTATGCCTATCCTCTCGGCATAGGTTTTAAGCGGCCATCTTGGATTTAAGGTGGCCATAGATTTTTCAATTAAGCTTTTCTTTTCATTTTGACCCGCCGCCAACTTGCACAGGGTTGTCGTAGAAAGTCAAGACTTGCTCCAACTTCTTTCATTTAACAACACCTTTCACACGATGTGCTAATTAACTCTCCGTGCCATTTGAAACTTTTCAGTTGGACCTTACCTGAGACCTTGTGGGGGTCTTGGGACAAGACGTTTCAACTTAAATCGATGCTCCACCTGCACACTTGTATATACAGAGAGACGTTGGTGTTTAAGTAAAATTGATTGTGTTAACCTGTACACGCCTGCGCGATGGAAGATTACCCTGTCCACGAGCTGGCAGATATGCAACTCATTTATGGAGTAGCAAAGGGCAATAGCCCAGAAGTGAGGCGTTTATATCGTGACCGTCGCCCTCAAAAGAGAGTAACTTGTATTTTTCCACGCCTCCATATTCGACTTCGAGAGAGGGGTCCCTTCGGTTTCTCGTACGTGAAATCGGAGGAAATAGCCCCATATGGAAAGCTGAACTTGAAGACAGCGTACGTCGAATGATCAAAACCGTCTTGAAACTATCATGTGTATAGCGTAAAAACCCACATGCAACTCTAGTAAACGATCAGCAGCAGAAATTTGGTGTGGTGTGGTGGATAATTTTGTGGTAGGATCTTATTTATTATCGGTCTGCCTGTGTGGGAGTACGTATCTTTTATTTTTACGTAATTTTCTCCAAAAAATTGATAGAACATGTGCCCTTGAACATAAGACAGCGGATGTGATTTCAGTATGATAGTACACCTGCACATTTTGACAGGAATATGCAGACTTACCTAAATGAAACATTCCCAGATTGGGAGAGAAAAACCTGTGTTATGACAACCTCGTTCATTCTACCTCACGCTGCTTGATTTTTTATTTCGGGGATACGTATGAAACTCCGGCCACGACAGTCGAAGAACTTGTAGCTCGATGTAATATAGCTGCGGCAATCATCTACGAAATTTCAGATGTGCTTGATCACACGCGGAAAAATTTGCTTCGCCGATGTCATCTTTGCAATGCGGTCAACGGTCGACAATATCAGACTGTGAACTGTTATTCTTCATAGCTGTCTCGTGTACATATACTGCATTGCACAAATACTGTACAAGGTACCTCTGAGTATTTCAGTTATCCTACCTTCTCCGAAACAGAATAAATCGATAATTTGAAATTGTATTTCTTTCTTTCCTTGTGCAACACGCGCAAAACCTTGAGTATCGTCGAGTTTCATTCCTTCTGTACTCGTAGTTATTATCTTCCACGAATTTACGCATTACGGGGAGGAAATCTTTTAATCTAGCTTACTTTGGCTCAAATTATATTCACATAATTTGTGGGAATCACTGTTGTTATGTGAAGAATCCCTTATACTCTAGTTCATCGTACATGATCTTTTGCCCCTGACTGTCTTATGCACAGTCGTTATAAACCTACTCTGGATCAAAGTTATTTTTTTCTCATTTTTACACACTCTTAAGTTGAACAAGAAGCCGCTGATTGATCATCCGTTACCATTGGCATAGAAGTTATAATTATGATAAGCTAAAGACTTCGTTTCATTTAAATTCTTCTTCCGAGTCCAGGAATCACCTCTAGACGTTCATTACATTAATGAAGTTACACACTATATATATAATGATAAAAAATAATACCGATATTAGTGTCGATGAAATAGTATTTGGAGTCACTCAGACGAACAGTAACACTCCCGATGCAGTTTAAATCCATACTCAGATTCCATTGCCCTTTATGCTCAAAATGAAACTATTCTCCCCGTGCGAAGAACGGGTATTCTGTTAATAATTTATTATTAAACATCACACCATAAAATACAAATTGTATCACGTAATGTACACGTTATACTGTTACTTGCTTAATGTATAAATGGAGGATGAAGGACTATTATTGGATCAAAAGATCCAATATATTTCAGACAATAAATTTCTTGTAGGCTTTATATCTGGAGAACAACATATAGTGTACCCAAACCTAAACTATGACTGAACTCAGTATGATGTGCTTAGTGCCTGGATAAAACGAAAGCTCGATTTAGGGGCCATTCAAAAATTCTGTTGCCCTTGATCCAAAAAATCTAATATATTTCATTCAATAAAAAAAAAAAAAATCTTGTACGTCTTATATCTGAAGAACTACATATAGTGCAGCCAAACCAAAACTATCACTTAACTCAGCATGATGTGCTTATTCCGAAAGTAATACGAAACCTTGATTTAGGGACCGTCCAAACGTTTGTAGCCCCTGATCCAAAAAGTCCAATATATTTCATTAAATCAATAATTTTATTGTATGTCTTATACATGGAGAACTACATATAGTGTAACCCAACCCAAGATATCACTTAACTCAGTGTGATATGCTTATTGCGTAAAAAATATGAAAAGTCGATTTAGGGACCGTCCAAAAATTTTGTGGCCCGTTATAAAAAAAATCCAAAATATTTAATTAATCGAAATTTTTCTTGTACTCCTTATTCCTGGAGAACTACATATCTGGAGAAAACTCGATTTAGAGACCGTTCGAATATTTTATGGTAACTGATCCAAAAATTAATATTAGCCAAGATCATAATACTTTGATGATTTTTTAGATCATTCCTAAAATTCTTGTTTTTATTCAATCTTTCTTTTACACAGTATCACTCTCTTTGTTCTCAATTTGAAATTTATCAAGCAATTATAAAGCATTGCTTATTATCCAATTTGTATTCGGTGTAGAGCTTCAATTTTCTCAAAGTTTCAAATAAGATAATAAAATATGATTTACTATCGGAATTCGTGTCAGGTATTATTATTACTTTTATTGGTGTTTTCCTTTCTTTCAATTGTTAAAACAAGAAACTACCTTGCACTGTCATAAAATATGTGCTCTTTTGCAATAGCATAATAAGTGCTCATATAATTTTGAACTTTAAAATTAAGGATTGAATCAGTACAAGAAGTACAATTTGGATAACAAATGACTTATAATTGATGTTTAGTGGCGTACTGAAGTAAAGGGATTAAGGACTTTGAAACCCCCCTTGAGCAAGGTATTATGCAAAATTAAGCACGTTTATCATATTAGCACGTTTATATATATAAACACTTGATATTATATAAACTTGTGTTCCTAAAGCCCCTGAACCCCCTAAACATTTGCGTAGAGTACTGATTGTGTTTCTCTTATTATTTTAACCGTTTTATGCTTTGAACGAAATTTGAAGTGCAGGAACCCTGTGAAGGTGACCACCTTTACTATAAAAATTTCTTTAATGGTTCTTAGTTTTTCTTCAAAACAATCAATAACGAACGAAAAATAAATGATTGAGTTTGATTTTAAATCGAAATTTGAAATACCACCAAAAAGTTGGCCCACCCAACCTTATTTTGTAAATGACTCTTAATAATTTTCAAAACAAACTATTTCCTCTTCAAACCAATCAATAAGAAAGGAAAACATGTTATTAGCTTCAGTATTGAATCGATATTTAAAAGCAGAAAAAACAGTATGAAGTTGACCACCAAATGTATCCTGGAAATAGATATATTTTACTGGTTGTTTTGAAACAAGTGATTTTTCTTCAAAAAAAGCAAACCACCCCGAAACAAATCACCTTCATCAACATTATTTCTTAATTATATTCTTATGTTTTTCGAATCAAATTACTTTTCTTCCAAACAAGCAACAACAAATCCATATCAAACGATTGATTTTGGTCTTGAATCGAAATTTGTAAGTAAAGGAATCAGATTGAATTTGATCACATTCTAAATTTATTTTGTAAATCTCTTTCTCTATTTTTTCGAAACAAGCGATTTGCTCTTAAAAACAACCAATAAGAAACGCTTGGCTTCGGTTTTGATTCGAGACTTTAAAGTGGAGCCAATATGAAATTCCATCACCCATTTCTCTTGAAAAGACTCTTTATGTTTTTCGAAACAGACTATTCTTTTTCAAAATAATTAGTAGCATACGCATATCAAACAATTGATTTTGATTTTCAATCAAAATTTTAAGTGGAGGAACAAGGGTAAATTTGGCCATATACCAACTTTATTTTGTAAACATCTCTTTATGTTTTAAGAAAGATACGATTTTTACTATTTTTCTTCAAAAAAGTCAATAACAAACAAAAAACAAACGATTGGCTTCCGATTTCAATTCGACATTTGAAAGGAGGCAACTTGACATAGGTGCATTGCTTCGCTTAAAAAAAAAAAATCCAAACGCAAATTCTAAGCCTACAGTTTTAAAATTGCAGTTACATGTAAATACTTCAACTTAGTATACATAAAAAATTACAGCATTATAAAAATATCAGACAAATAATATTATTTATTCGGTATTGAAAACCTCGAATCAACTATTGGAGTTATTTAGCGTATTTTTTTTAATGTCACAAAATTAAAGGTGTATTTATTACGGCATGGATATATTACGCACAATATTTTTATACAATTTGTATATATATATATTTGGTCTAGGAATTAATTCGTGCGGGTGGACAAGAGATGGCGCAACGAACGGAGCGTCCCACAGTTCCGTGTATCCACACATGTGTTGCAAACCCCTGTCATCGCGTATCGTTCGTAGTATAGGGCAGTGGATTAAAGCGTCAACAACACCAGTTTGTAGTTAAGTGAACATGGCGCAATTTGTGCCTGATAAAGTGTTTTTGCGGGGTGTCCTGCTGCATTACTTTAACATGCAGAAAAGTGCGACTGAAAGTCATCGTATTTTGGTGGAAGTGTATGGTGACCATGCTCTAGCTGAGCGAACGTGTCAGAAGTGGTTTGCACGGTTTAGAAGTGGTGATTTCGGCTTGGCAGACCAAGAGCGAGCTGGACAGCCAAAAAAATTTCAAGACGAAGAATTGACAGCATTGCTCGAGCAGGATTCGTGTCAAACGCAGGAACAACTTGCAGCAGCATTACGCGTTGATCAAACAACAGTCTCCAAACGCTTGAAAGCCATGGGAATGATTCAAAAGATGTCACATTGGGTTCCACATGAATTGAAAGACAGAGACGTTGAAAGACGAAAAACCATTTGCGAATTGCTGCTTCAACGACAGAGCAGAAAGGGGTTTCTGCATCGAATTATTACGGGTGATGAGAAGTGGATCCATTACGAGAACCCTAAACGAAAAAAGGCCTGGGTGAAACCAGGTGATCCAGGTCCATCACAACCAAAACGAGATATTCACTGTGCAAAGGTTATGCTGTGCATATGGTGGGATATGAAAGGTGTGGTGTACTATGAGCTGCTGCAACCGGGTGAAACTATGAATGGAGAACGTTATCGACGACAATTAATGCGTTTGAAGCAAGCTCTGGCCAGAACACGACCAGAATGGGAGAACAGACATGATAAACTTATTGTTCAACATGATAACGCTCGCCCACATGTTGCAAAACCGGTCGAAACCTATTTAGAAAATGTCGGATGGGAAGTTTTACCCCACCCGCCGTATTCACCAGATGTTGCTCCTTCGAACTACTACTTGTTCGATTGCATGAACAACGATTTGATTGGACAGCGGTTTACTTCTTCAGAAGATATCGAAACATGGGTCTCTGACTGGATCGCTTCCAAGGATGAGGACTTCTTTCGCCACTGAATCCGTACATTGCCTGACAGATGGGCGAAAGTGGTGGCTAGCGATGGACAATATTTTTCTTAAGGTATTTATATATTTTGTGTTTGTACTACAGCTTCAATGTGTGCGTACCAACCGCACGAATTAATTCCTAGACCAAATATATATATATATATATAATTTTTTTAAAAATAGACCATTTAGAATTATTTATCCTTACAATTTTTTATATCCACAAATTCAAGGTGAGGGATATGCGATATTGATATTTTCAGAAAGTGTTGACCACCCTACAGAATGTCGATCCTGTGCCGTTTCAGTCCTGTGCCGTGTCGATCCTGTGCCGTTTCGGTCCTATGCCGTGTCGGCCCTGTGCCGTTTCGGTCCTATGCCGTGTCGATCCTACGCCGTTTCGTTCCTATGCCGTTTCGATCGTATGACGGTTCTCTCCTATATATCCTTGAGAAAATAATTGTTACTTAATATTGCGTAATTATAAAATAATGTATTTTTTATTATTTCGATCGTATGAAAGTTCTGCTGTCGATCCTATGCCGTGTCGATCCTGTGCCGTGTCGATCCTATGCCGTGTCGATCCTATGCCGTGTCGATCCTACGCCGTGTCGGTCCTGTGCATGTAACCCGCTTGAGCGACGGGGGATAAACAGCCTCGCTGCTGACGATCTCATTAAACTCACCAATCAATGAAAGTCCCTATGGAGCACGTTATGGAAGACGAGAACGGAATTAACAGTGAGAGAACAGCTTGTCAAAGAATATAAGCAAGAACAAATTAAAATGATACCGTAAGACGAGATTACTTTGCACAAAATACGAAACGAGTTGCACAGTCCTCTGTCGGTAAAACCATGAACTGTAAAGAGAAAGCTTCAACTGCCACTGCACTTTGTACAAGTACAGTGTATTTTGACTATAATGTTGGCGGTTAACTTCAGTTCTAATTACTTGGAGGGTTCATTGTTGTAGAGGTATGTAAAGCAGTCTGTTTGACCGCCAAAACTTGAAAGATATCACTTACAAGAATTTCCGTCATGGTTAAGTCAGTTTCGTAAAATACTACTGTGTATAATGAGACTTTGAAGCAAAGCAATAGTTGAAATTGAAATGTGAAACGTTTTGAAGTGAACATTTTATATATATAGAGAGAGAGAAAGAAAAGCGTCTACAGCCTCTAATCGGGATCGGGGTTATTTTGCACCGGTCCACAGTAACTCATTAGATAGGAAATTACTATTGCAGGTACCTCCTGCCTTCTAATTTAAGGTATATTTCCTATTTATGTAGATGCCGGAATGGATTTCTTGTTGGAAAATAAATTACGAACAGTGGCGGATCAAGAAAAATAGTTTGCGCGGAGCTTCACTCAGAAAAGTTTTCTTTTTCTTTTTTTAGAAATCATTACACTGCTTTTTTAGGGGGGGGGGCTTGAAGCTTATACGCATAGGAATGACCAACATTAGATTTTAAAAAATTATGCAATTTGGGTGGGCTTCAGCCTGAAAGCCCCAAACCCCGTAAATCTTCCACTGATTACGTTTAGAATTATATTCTTGTACATAAAGAGTAACCAAGGCAAATCAGTTCACGGGATTTTTTTTTTTTTCTGTTCCTGAGTTAGCATTTTTGTGAGACATATGTTAAACTATCAGAACGTAGTTCCTTTGCCGGTACCAGAAAATACGTAATTTTCTTTACAAATATCGGTAATTCATACTAAGTACTGATACCGGTACTATCATTGTAATGTCAATATTTATAGACTGCACGCAGCTTTGTGTAGGAAGTGAAATTTATAAATACTGAAGGGAAAATATTGCACAGAAACATTATGTTCATATGTTGAACATGCATTTTTGTATGTTGTGCAAAGTATCCCCACCTGTGGGGTAACTTTGCACCAGTTTATGTTTCAATAACTATGGTCATATTGGATGTTTACTAATTCACTTGCAAGAATATTTTCCTTATATATCTAGCTATTATACGTTTAAAATACAGTGTTCTAAATCATTGCGTTTGTAAGTTACATGCTATTTTCTTTAAAATTCCTTAAATCTGGTGCAAACTCTTACGGTATGGGCAAGTGAAAAGACTCAAACACGGAAAGGTTCCAATAGAGACGTTGGAAAAAGGAATTAAAGGAAAACTAACAGAAGAAAACAAAGAAATTATCAGAAGATGAGGTAATGAAAAGTGTTGAAAGGAAAGCAATCGATAAAAGTGAATTATGAAAGAAAAATGAGAAAATGAAAGTTAAAAATTGAGGAAGGTCCACATTTCAACGCAAAAATGCATAAAATGGCTAGATAAGAGAAGTTAAATAAATCAGACCTTTAGTCTTCACAGACAATTCTTATGATTACGTGTAGAGAAACTTTAGCTTCATCTAGAAACTATATTTTGTAGTCTAGACAAGAATATTTCATTCTTTCATGCAGGTATAATGCTTCTTAACGTAATGTATCGCCTATTATGGCTACTATAGCAGAGTTTAACAGAAGTTGGTTCCACGTTATGTGTACTTTCTCTAGACTACAGTACGCAAACTAAAGGAATCCGAAACTTTTTTTTCGTAATAGTTTTCATTTCTAGCTTTAATTTTTCCGTCTGATTGAACTCGGGGATGAGAACGCAGCAATGAATCAGATCTTTTGACCTGTAGTTATGTATCACTACAATATGTTATATATAATATATAAAAAACAGTTATAATTAAACCCTTCTCTCTTAACTATCTTCCGGTGGGATTTTATGTAGTTGGGATCTCATTAAACTATAGGTGTATGTCTCCTATGAACTCTGGGTGAAACGGCATGTTAAACTCAAGTAGGTCAATCAACAATAACAGTCCTTCTTAAACCATACATTCACTCCAAATTCATCAATCAACTTTTCCGACTACGTTATTCTACAAATATCTAAACAATAATCAGGCTTAGGAATAACAATCACATAAATTTATTAAGAATATTTTTAAGTAGATTTTTAATGTTAATTCAAATATTACAATAATAAAAACATGAGTATATTTACTTAGAATTTCCATATATATATCACGAAACAACAGAAATCCACAATAAATATAATGAATACAAAGAAATACATTCGGTTTCCAGACAAAAGATGTAAAAGCTCAGTCTTCCGTCCTGAGATTACAAAGAAAACCTAGTACTTGCATGCACTGCAAAATAATCACTTCGTAAGAATATACACACAAAATAATTACATAAATAACGTTGTGAAAAAGCAGTGTATTAAAATAATACACAATAAATACAACATAATTAGTGAGCAAATCCGAACAAATATTGTTTGTTTTAATATAAAGCATTTTCGTGAGTATGAAAATAATTCTTATTTACTATAACTGCCTTCGTTCGAATGAGTTACTCTTTAACAATTATATTCAATTATAAAATATTGGAACGATTTGATTCAATAACTTAAAACACATTTTTTAAAAAAAAAATCGTTATTTGTAAACAATTAACAAAAAGAGGTGTTTTTACACTGAAATGACTAGAGTTCAATAACTTCCGATTCCTGATATGTATTTCATTTTTAAAAGGCACGTAGCAATATGTTCTTTCGTAATGGCACATGCATTGTCAAATAGAACACTATTTTATTTAACTATACTACATTATCACAACACATACACAACGAATAACTTGCAACTCGAGTTCCTTTCTTTTTCTGTGTAAAACACGAACGGAAGGACACTTGTAGTTTTTTGGTCCCCACTTACAACAATCACTCGCAAACATACATACACATATATGGGATATATAACATTCAACTATTATTTCATTCATTCAAGGGGCATTGATTAGAACGGACAAACTTCATATCTTTTCCAGTTCTTCCAGAATTTGATCAGTAATATCAGGGGGATTCTTCTTGTACTTCACGGCAGCCTGAATTGCTTCCCGAAAGAGCTATAAGTAATCAAAAATTGAATTAAAATAATAATAATAAAAAAATGAATTAAAATAATAAAAAAACAGTTGCTTACAGCGTAATTAAATAATTTGCGTCATACAATTAGCTTTTATTATTATTACTATTCACTAAGTATTAGCAACACACAATACTGATAAAATACCAGAAATTGAGAAACTGGACTGGTGAGGATTCGAACATACTTTTGTAGCTCAATTGGTACAGAAACTACCTGTCAAGCGAAATATCAAGATTCAAATTATTACCCGTCCAGCGACTACATTTTTCTGTTACTTAAAATAACTCTTTACAATATTACATTGTAACATTCAAATGTTTTGCACTGTAATATTGTATTAAAAATTAATGGTGTAATGGTGTAATTAAAAATACGTAAAAAATAATTGTTATGAATGTAACAAATGTAATTTAATCTTAAGTTTATCGTGATGCCTCTCCCACACCGCAGAAGGCTGTTAACTTCTTGTCAAGTCAAATATCCCACGAGATTAAGACTGACTCTAATTTTGGATTACTGATTTATCCTTTCTGTTGCGTGTTTAATATAGATGTTTTAATGCCTTTTTAAAAACTAATGCATTAGGGAGAAATTGTATACAAATATGCATAATGTGCAGTGTAAATGAAATGCCACAGTTCATGGGCACCCTCTGCAAACGCAGACAACAACGGAGTTACTCAACTTCACAACGACCAGAAACTTGTATCACAATAAATATAGTTACGTGTTCATACCATGTTCATATATATGAGATCTACAGTACAAAGGAGCACGAATCCTTTTTTACGACTGAAAATACATTGACGAAGAACCTCATTATATGAATCAGTGGTGCCCAACCTTTTGTCATTCGCCAGATCTCCAAAACTATTAGACATACACCTTGAAATTTTATATACATAATTTTACACGGGTGCGCCCTAGGCTGTAAATAAGACGAAATTTTGGAAATAGCTTATTCTTAGGAGGGGGGAGGGGGATGAAGGATAAAATAGTTGTTTTGTTGTGTGTATGTTATTCACTTGCATTCAATGTCAAGACTAAGAGGAATAGAAAGTAGGGAGAGGAAGAGTTGAAAAATATTTTTAGTGGCAACAAGCGAGGGTATACGCTAGTAATAATATAAATTATAATAGTGTAAAACTATAGTATCTCTAAAGTAATGACTATATAGTATTAAGCATTTTCGCTACCAAGGACAGTGGTTCCAATTACCATAAATCTGGTCAAACACTTCAAAATCGATGTACCAATTTTGACTTTCAACACCTTAAATTGTCAAGTTCCTATCTTCACTGTTCGAAATGACCACTTTCAGGGGCCAGATACACATATTGGGCTGTCAGAATCTATTTCAATGTAAGCGCCGAAATAGTCACATCGGATCTCACTCACAAGGGACCATTCTTTCTTTGACAATTCAATTTCTGAAAATGCTTGCTATCATCGGATGAAGCACCCAAAGACGTCGAGAAGAACAAGTTTTAGCGGCAGACTGTAAACAGGGCCGAAGATAAAAGGGTCCAAAGTTCGAATACAAGACGCAGAAAGTGCATATAAACATGTAATTTTGAAACGAGTGGAGCAATTGAGATCAAATTTGAGGCGTGAGTATCGAGTGTGAAGCTCTTCGAAAATAAGTGAAAATAGTTCTTCTTCTTCTATTACTACACTACTACTACTACTACTACTACTAAAGTAATAATAATAATAATAATAATAATAATAATAATAATAATAATAATAATAATAATAATAATAATAATAATAATAATAATAACCGATAAACAGTGTGCAAATTACGAACGGGATGAAGGTTAATTCCCCTTCTCAAATATGCATATCCCCTACAATCTTTATATTTCCAAATTACATTTTCTTCTGAACATACAGTACAGTATGTCTTCCCTATCTGTGCATTCCGTTAATTGCAATCCTGCACATGGTTGTAAATGAACACTGTTGCTAAAAATAATATATACCAGAAGTGACCACAATCGTCGGTGTATGCGTAGAAGAGCACTAACAAGTGTTAGAACCAGTAATTTTAGCTGGAATGGGTCATAAATACACAAGGACTCTGTATGAGACGGGAGTCGTGTTTTGTAAGGTACTACGTCAACATTTTCCGGTGAGACTATTCAAAATTAGGTTACAGGTTTTAAACGGTATTCCCTATTGACACTAATTACTGTTGGAATTTAAGAATCTGTAGTTTTCGCCTCATGAGCAACTTTCTCATACAGATGTTTCGAGGATCCTTAAGGTGCTATATTGATAGGATTGTATGCACCTTCCAAGCTTGATTTAAAAACATAATACTCCCTCATCGACAGCAATAACTATTAAACTGTGCCCACACTCACAGCCCTATTTTGATCATGTTTCTGGTTCACGTCGAATCGACTGAAATGGTAAAAGACACTACCATTAATTTCGCCTGTTCAAAAATACTCAACACATAAGGGTTGGTAAAAACTAACTTCATATTTGAATTTGTGGGAACAAGCTACCAAAAATTGATATGCCACATGATTTCCTTCCCGTTTCTTTATTTTCGATAACTCCAATACGACGACTTTTAAGATGGCCGACATGATGCGCAGTATACCTATTCCGAAGACCTTCACACGATACTCACTCTTCAAATTTGACCTCAATTCCTACACTCGTTTCAAAATTACATGAAGGTTTATATGCAATTTCTGCGTCCAGTATTCGAAATTTGGACCCCTTTATCTCCGACCCTGTTTATGGTCTGCCGCTAAAAACTTGTTTTTCTCGGTTTCTTTGGGTGCTGCATCCGATAATAGCAAGCATTTTCAGAAATCGAACTGTCAAAAAAAGAACAGTCCCTTGTCAGAATGTAAGTAAATGCAGTTTTCAATTGGCTATCCATTTCCCTGTGTTTTGTAGTTACAGTGAACTCTCTCTTAGGCAATTTCTCTTTAACCTATACTCTGCTTAACTGCCGATCTTCCCAGAAATAAGTCATTTTCGTTATATGTTACGTCGGTGCTCTACAACATATACAACTCCACAAATAACACACTTTTTAGTAGTCTTTTTTATTTTTAAGCCCAAATGTGTTTTCTTTTCTTTAGTAAATGTGTTTATAAAATACAGTACTGTACTTCATTCAGTAATGTAGGCTATTTTTCAGTGTTTTTCTTTCACCAATATACGTACACCGTAAATAAGTGTGTAGTATATGATAATCTACTGTGTTTACTTAATATACAGTATTTGGTTCAACTGAGTGAGACTGGAGCAGCTAGTTTAACTATAATACTGTATGACTTTATAACCACTATAGAGATGCTATACCATTTAGGCACTTTGAAATAGTAATTTTCGTTTTAACTGGCTTTTTCGTTATCCGACTAGGGTGCGGTCCCGCGATGGTCGATTAACAGGAAGTCTACTGTATTCTGTTTTTTCTCAAATACGATCAACGACTGAAAATAAGTATATTTCACTATGTAAATAAAATGCAATAAAATTTGTTAAATTATGAGAGTTACAATGTCGTTTTATTATCCTTTTCAGTTTTAAGTGCAAATATTAAAATATGCAGAAGTCAAAATTCCCGCGAGATCCCACTCTCAAACAATTTTTCCCGACTGTTCACATCGTTCTTCATTCATATAGAAAACGTAGGTGCACCCACTAGCACTATTTTGTTTTATCTATGTTTTACTACGGCGATACATAAGTTTGATTTTAGAAGATATAAAAATATCCAATTAAAAATGTCATTAATTTATCTAAAATTCAAATCAACGATCTGGAAAATCCCTCATTACCGATTTTTCTTGAAATTTAATTATTTTTCATAAGACCTGAATACTGTATCTGCCATTTTGCTTTTGTTCTTAGGTTTATTCCAAACAATAATATCAAATTGCAGATCAGCAGTCTCAAAAACCTATATATACTGAGATTCAAAAAGACTTCTTTATGTTTTCCATTTTTGTCCACATTTTGGGGGACTAGAGCCACTATGTGTCGCAGGAGGCACTGACTGGTACATTCTGTCTCAAATTGATTGTAACTAATTATTAAATGCTTTATAACTCTTTAAACTGTAACATTTTGTGACACAACCTATGGGACTGTGCAAAAACACCAATTGGCAACAACTGGTCTAAATAACAAAAGTAACTAACATGGAAATTTAAATTCTTCCACATTTTGCCAAATATCAGAAAAAGTCATTAAGCATTTTAATTACTTTTAGCAATATATACATTGCATAAAATAATAGAGTATAATCGATTTTCACCTAAACCATATCTATTATTGGAAAATTCGAAGTGTAATCTGGGTCCGAACCCTGATCGCCAGCTTACCATGCCGGTTTGCTCCCTGATTACCCATGTCCTCTCGCTTGGGGCCGGTGCAATTTGTATAGATTAAAAAACTTTTTGCGATTTGGCGTCTGATTTTTCAAAATTTAGTTTTGTGGAACAGAAAATGTGTCAGAAAATGTATAGCTGCGAAGTTTAATGGAAGAACAGCCTACAAACAAGGTTTTTCCTTAACGCGCGGACTTTCGGTGCACGAAGTCACGGGTTCAATTCCAGGTAAAACAGCCTTACGAAAATGAAGTCAGCACGGTGGTTCGAATTTCACTTCAAACTGTAGGTTCAAATATCATAGCCTCGCTGCTGAAAAGGAACGTTAAACTGCAAAACACAAATGAGATGAAACAGAATAGTTATTAATTACCAACTGGATGCTCTATGGCGTCACAATTTGCTACTCCCCTTTTCTGTAAAGCACATGGCGAGAACAAGGAATATGCATGAGAGCCGGTGTTGAGAAAGCATTGGTGACCAGCAAACAAAAACATCGATGATTTAGGAGCCATACCATTCGTAGATTCATGACTTCGCATACACTGCCAACACATTCCCTATTTTGTTTCCTCTCCTTTCCTTATTCTGCCTGTTCGAAATGCCTGCTCCTACGACATACATCGACCAGTTGCAAATGACTTACTTATACATCATTAAGGTACGGGACGATATAATATCTGAGATTTATATGCTAGTTACACTGAATTCTTTCTATATATGTATCTATGAATATGGACGTCCGCAATGGGGGTGAGGGCTTTGCTCCCGCTTTAGAATTGAAATGAATCAAATAATTTGAATTAAACTACAAAGCACGAGCAAGTTTAATTCTTGCCTATTTTTTTTTTTTTTTTTTTTTTTTTCAGATTTCCAACTTTTGTTACAAAAATACTTGTTACACGATACTAGGCAGTCAGCAAAGTACACGCATTTCTCTTTTTCTCCCTCTAAACCTATGCAATAATACCTGGATGATGCTATACAGTCCTGGGTGACTTCTCTGCAGGTCCTTTCTCTTCCTCTACCCGAGATGAGGCTCGTTTTCCAAAAAAGTCATAAATAATTTAAAAATAAAAATAAGAAAATAAAGGACTACAAACGTTGTCACCTCCTGCGAGAAGCTGCGGACGTCCATGTAATACGAACGAAGAAGACTGATTATCACTACGTGTGATCGAAAAAAAAAAGTAGTAGTAGTTTGGAGTTTGCGGTGTGAATAAGTCCTCAAGCGCACGTTACACCATTCGATAATAAACCTCTTCTCAAGTTCTTCCCTGTCAAGAAATTATCAAGATGCCGGAAGAGACGATAGTTTGTGAGACACACGTAAGGAGAATACAGTGGGGTCATGAAGACTTGCACAATATAACTAATGGAAAGTATGTACCGTCCTTAGAGTAACCTGAGGGTGTGTATTGTCATGCAACATGAAAACACCATGTCAGTTGATAATTGTTGAATTCTTGCGAAGAATAAGTGGAATTTAGCACTGTTACGGTTTACAGTGACGATGGATCAATCCTACCTTACTAACAGCACCTTTTGTGGGTGAAGTAGTGGTTTTTGGAAATCGTTTTAGAAGTTTATCACAATTCTGACAGTTTACGATTGTCGTAGCAGATCCATTTTTAATCAGAGATTTTTTTTTTTTTTTTTTTAATCCGATGCAAGAACCCTCCCGGTTATTCTGTACACTTAGAACTGCAACCTGTCCCCCAGACAGTGATCCTTGTTGGCTAGTGTCAACTCATGTGACATCCATAAATCCTACTTTCTCATAAACAAAATTTTACAAACCAACAATGTATTCTGCGTTCCTTCACCACTCCTGACCAAATGCACTACTGATGTTTTTTGCAACTAGATGCGAAAGATCTCCCATTTTGAACTTGTAAAGAAATATAATTCAGAATTGTTCTCCATGGTGTACTTTCTCACGACCTCTTTCAACACACTGCCACTGACTGGGTACCCCAGCCTGTATTCTGGACAAGTACGGAGTTTGTGACTTGACACGCATAATGACCTCGGTCCATCCATTATAGAGGGTGGTTTTCCACCAGGCGTAATATTGTACCAAGCCCATGGTTTCGTAGCCAGCCCCAAAATGTACGGAGGGACCGATGGAAGTAAAGGGGGGGGGGGGGGCATGATCCAACCATATTGTAGTTTATCATCACATTATAGTTCATTTGCAAGCCGACCATGAAAATTTAAGGGGGGCAGTAAAAATTTACACCCCCCTTTCCCCGTGGATACGGGCCTGTTCCCCTGTACATCTTCGCTGACGATTCATCAAAATGCACGACTCCAGTGCAGTCCATAACTGGCATTTTCATGTACTGAGTGTTACAATGCAGAAAACATCCCTACTTCATTCAAATTATCTCCAAACGGAGTGACACATTTCTTTCAAAAATTTACATGACTCTCAATCTAATCCCTTAAAAAACGTACTTCTCGTTAAAAAATGTTGTCCTAGGGAACAGTTTTGATAGCATCCCTATTTTTGAATACCCCAAACTTCAGGAAGTGACTTTGACGAACGACATTCTGTTGATGTTAAATCAGGATTATATGGGTGGTAAAGGAATACTTCCGATTCTGCTTCCCAATTTCCGTCACATGTGGTTTAATGTGCAAGATCAGCTGACCCTTCCTACTAACCAAAGACACACAACTGCCAGCGCATTTTTCAATTTCTGCGAACAGAAATGACTTGAACAGGAGAAAAAATTAAGCAAACCATTTATTATAAAACGTTGTGTGGCATCTACTTTAGTTTTAGAATTATTTGGAAATTTCACTAATGCCCAATTACTCCCCACCATGCTTCAACTATTGTACTACATCTACTTCTTGCCGCATGTCATAACACCATAATTATTGCATACCCCAACAGCTGGTGCTTATGACACTCAATAAGCTCCTGCAAAACTATTATTATTATTATTTCGCTTTCCTTATAATCAGAAGTAATTAAACCTACGATGCTGAACTACGAGAGAAATTCTCTGATGAACTACAGATTTGCTGTTAAAGCATTGTTATCCACCCTCGGCGTGTCTATCTTTCTCATATTGGAGAGAGTAGCTTTTGACACGAAATTTCTGAACCAGCGACGCAGTGATTCTACGTTCTGAAGCTAAATCTATGTCCCATGTACTCACTACGTCAGAATTATGTTTGCCTCACTACGTATCAGTTTGAAATCATACAAGAGAAATACTCGTAAATCACAATGATTCAACATGCTGATTCTGCAGCACGTTTTATGATACCTGTAGCTTCATTTCTAGAGTCACAGTGAGGAAGGGTTGTATGTAGACATTGAACATTTATTTTCTAATAACCTAGCATATGACGAGTTTTTTCTTTCTTTTTTCCTTTCTTAAATCTATACTACCTTACCTTTACAACATTGGTTCCATCTGAAGCTGATACATAGTACAAGGGGATATTATTCTTCTGTGGAAACGCAAAACTCTTCTGAGTAATATCCATATTTGCTAGAACAAAAAAATATTGTTAAGTCTTGTATCGATTAGCTGCACATACCTACTTACTACGTTTTATACTTGATCATGTATTAGAGATATTCGACTTTATATTAGAATAATTCAATAAAACTAAGTTATTGAATTTTATAAATAATTTCCCTTCACTATCCAGATTCTTTGAAATATGGGGAGACAATTAATTCGTACCAGGCCTTAATTCTGCTAGAATTGCATGTGCAGTATTGAAAAGAAATCATGACACATCAAATCACATGTGGGTCGTTCCACACCAAGTCATCCAGTTAAAATACCCATTCCCATCTACCTCATATCAGATTTCTACGAAATCTGGGATATAGCACCTATAAGGAAATTGATTCTGGTATTGGTTCTGGTTGAACCTTTTTACAGCCTCCGAAAGATTACTGTGTTCGAAGGTTTTGTAAACGATGCGGTGGAAGAACGAAAAACGCCTCACTTCACTTAAGCTGTGATGTGTTATGATTGAAGTAATATTGTTAAAATACACTTTAATTACCGGGAATTTGATGAGAACTGACATCCAACAGGATTTGACTTTCCTTCAGACAAATATCAATGGCACTATCAAGAGACAAAAGAACAGATATCATCCTAATGTACGGAGAACGACCTGCTGTGCCAACCTCCTGACTTAAACCACCACCATCCAGGTAGAGTACCAATGTCACTAGGGTAGCTACAAAAATCACGGAAAATATTCTCTCACCTTTCCCGGTTTTAGAGAACTTTTCTTTTTCAAGCTTTCCCTGATACGTAATTAACCACACAGGCTTTCCCATACTCATGAAAACACGACCAAGAAAACATGATAACGATAATACATAAGTAACATATCTTCCTTAATCATCAATAATAATAATAATAATATAAAAACAAATACAAAGTATTATTTTATGAAATCACAGAGCAGTTACCTAATACAAATTCCTGCAGAAAGCAAGATTTTACACATTTTCCCGTCAAACTTTAATCGTAACTTTAGTCACATGTGAAAGGAAAAAGTCACAGTGAAACACTCATCGAAAAAGAATTGATGCACGTACACAGAACTGACGGCGGTATATTAACGACATATCTTTTGAAAAAACTAAATAGTATTATGTAATTTTGTAACTTCTTCAAACGCTTTATTTTCTCATCAATATTGCGCACATATGCCATTATTTTAATCTGCTTAGCTTCAAAGCTCCAGTTTTCAGCTTTTTTTTCCCCGTTTCTCTCCCTCTTCTTGTTGATTTGTTGTTTCTGCAAAATGAGTATGAGGATTTCGTGCATAATGAATCATAAATTAACTTATGGATAGTTTCTCAAAGCCATAAGAAGTATTTACTGAATCGTACATTATCTGCTACACATTTCACATGGATTGGAAAAATTCTCTCTAGATTTGAAATTAAATGCGGGAAAATAAAGATTACTTTAGAAACATCTCTTAGATCATCTATTCTAAAGTATCCAATTTCTTCAGTCAAAAGTCATCCAATCGCTAACCAGTTTCAATATACTGTCTCAAAATTGTTTTACAATTAGAATTCGAACAAAAATTACAACTCTGTCTTATCGTCGTCTAATCAATTATTTTCACCTAGTTCAGCTAAAAGAGACTCCATGCGATTCATTCTAACATCAGATACTATAGAAACATTAGGATCCAAACAAGAAAGGGCTCTAGTCAATTTTTAGTTCAAAGATGACTTTTCCAGAAGTTCAAGAACAATTTTCTGTAAACATCATCAGTACTTTTGGAAAAAATTCAAAATGTTGAAATCCGTTGTTGGCTGCCATCTATTGATATTGTTGGCTGCCATCTATTGATATAGATGGTGAAGTTATCTATTGCTATAGACGCTTAAGAACAACATTCCCTAGAACAAGTTGCTAGGTATTATGCTTTCTTATTAGTCGGCAGGGCCTTAATCTCCCTAACCATTCTTTTCCATTCTTCTCGATTATCTACTTTTCTTCTTCAGCCCCTAATGCCTAATTTCTTTCGACCGTCCAGTTTTCCTATGAACACCTTCAAATCCGTTCTACTTTTGTGCATGCTCTGTGTATGTCCTGTTCACCTTAATCTTTTTTGTATGATTCTTACAATTATATTTGGTTGGTTTTATAAATGTTGTAATTCTGAATTTGTTCTAATGTATTACGTGTTATTCTTTTATTAGTTCATATATTTTTCGCAGGATCTTTCTTCCTCATGTCACTCACCATTACTCCTCTCTTGTGGTCATTACTGAACTTTTCGAACTATACATGACTTGGTTTTAGTATTATATTATACATGCTTAATTTTATTTTTCTGCTGACATTCCTAGATTTGAATACATTCTGTAATGCGTAATAACATTTATTCTCGCTTGTTACTCTTTCTTGTATCTCCTCCGAGGTTTTATTGTCTTCGGTGATTGTCGTGCCTAGGTACTTAAACTTTTTTGTTCTTTCTATTGTATGATCATGTATATCTATATCTCCTTCCTTATTGGGATATTGGGAATCTTCCAGTTTCATATATTTTGTTTTATTTGTATTTATTTCTAGCCCTATTTCTTTTGCTTTATTTTTCATTATTTTGTAAATTTCTTCTACTATATGTATGTATCTTATTAAGATTACTGTATCATATGCATATGCTAGAATTTGAGCCGTTTTATTTAAAACGGTTTCCTCTGGGTTAATAGGAAGTTGTTGTGTTACTTTTACTAACGCTATGTTAAAAAGTATTGTTGATATTTTTCTTCGTATTAATGCTCTGTTATGTTTAAATTCTTCAGACAAGTTTTGTTCTATTCTTACTTTACACTTTGTAGTTTTTAAGGCCTTTTTTTTTTTTTTTTTTTTTTTTAATTCCAAATTCTTTCATTATTTCGAATATCTTGCTTTTGTACAGATTGTCATATACTTGCTTAAAATCTACATACATCTGGTACAGTGTTTTGTCTTACTCGTAAAATTACTCTAGTATTTGAAGTAGTATGAATATCTGGTCCGTTGTTGATCGTTGGTTCCTGAATCCTGCCTGATAACCTCCTATTATGTGTTCTGCCCGGTTTTCTAGTCTTATCAATAGTATTTTGTTACACAATTTGTATGTTACATTTAATAATGTTATTCCTCGATAATTTCCACAGCCTACCTTATCTCTTTTCTTATGTACCGGATATATTATTCCCATATACCATCCCTCAGGCATTTTCTCCTTTTTTCACACCTCCATTATTAATCCCTGTAATGTTCTTGCCGCAACTACTCCGCCTCTCTTCACTAGTTCTGGTTCCATTCTATCTTCTTCGGACGCTTTATTATTTCCTAACTTCAGTATTTCTTTGTGTACTTTTTCTAGTGAGGAAGATAAGGTTTTTTTCTAAGTTTTCCTGAGGTGTTTTCTCCTTATTTATTTTCCCTTTTCTTCCACTTCATATCCATTTACTAGTTTGCAGAAGTATTCTTTCCATTTCTCTAATAACATCTTTTTGTCCCCTATTAGGTTCCCATGTTCATCTTTATAAACCATTTCTCTTGGCTGGAATTCTTTTATTTCCCTTGTTCTCCTATAAAAGTTTCTGATTTCCTTTTCCTCTAACTCTTTTATTCTTTTCTTTTCAAATTCTCTCTTCTTGCTTCTACATATTTTGTTTACTATGCTTTTTTACATATATTTGTTAACTGTCTTGTCAGTCTCTGTATGGTTTTATTCCTTTTTTCGTTTCTTTCTCTTATTGCTGCTTCAAATTCTCCGTCAAACCATTCCGTTTACTTCTTTCCTAAGGTTTCTTTGCTACGTAGTTGATGGCACAATTAAGCATTTTTCATTTCATATCTGAACTACTTTCTTTAAATTCCCCCTTTCTACATCGTTTTTCCTCTAACTTTATCTTGTATTTATCAAGTAATTTCAATTTTTCATTCCTTTTATATTGTATCTTTCCTTTCTTTCTCCTTTTAGGTTTTCAGTTTGCATTGTATCTATTTCTTGTCTATACGTAGCACTTACTACAAAATGGTCCGTATCCCCATATACTCCTCTACAGCTGCTTATCTTCTTTATGTCTGATGCATGTCGTTTATCTATTATAACGTGGTCTATTTGGCTCTTTGTGCTTCTATCCGGAGAAACTCATATTACTATATCCTGTATTCTTCTTAGGTTGCCAAGTGCTTTTCATAATCATGTTCCTCTCACTGGAAAAGTCTATTAATCTCAGTCTGTTACCATTGCTGTTATCGTGTAGACTTTTCTTTGCTATCCTGTTTCTGTAGATTTCTTCTTTCCCTATGACGTTTACTTCATAGGATGGTAATCCAAAGAGAGCAAAAATCACATTAGATAGTCGTAAATAGAATATTTTGCCCGAGCGTTGACGATGAAACAAATTATTACAAGTAATAGCTCCTTTCACCGCCAACTACACATAGGCAAAGATTCCAAATACAACCTTTAAATATGCTTACACGCTAAAGATTCAGCATCATATTTTTTGAAAGATAATAAACACCACAAACAATAAGTAAAAATTATTTTCGGTACCACGCACATAAATTGATTACCACGAGGCATGAGGAGATAATATGTAAATCACAACCAATACGCACAAATGGACTTAAAATTTTAATAATTAACTATATTTACATCGCTTGATATTAGGTAATTAAGATTACAATCGCAATATGTATCGATGCTTTTTATCTAGAGGAATACAAACTGATAGACGAATGTTAAAATTATATGATGATGTGATTGAGTTCTGCAGCAATACACGTGAGATGTTACATCTCCCTCGTTTCAGCGCCAAGTAGTGCTGCCTACCGCCAATTCTCTCTAGTTCTCGCTGTTCGCGTGAGTTTCTCGTGCTGGATGACGTAATAGCGGACAGAACTGTGATTGGCTAGAGAAGCACTGGCCAAGGTCAAACCAGTCATCTGCATCCTCTGAGCGAGAAAACGCACACAGAGAAACAGTCTGCTTGCAAGTGACAACCCTTTTAAAATAAAAGAGAATTAAACTGCTTGAGCCACATACAGCCAAAATAATGTACAAATGAGTTTATTACATCCCTACTTGCGTATTTAGGTCCCCTATTATCACGGACTACATTAAACTTCTGTCCGTGATTGTACTTTTAGTTTATTACTCTTCAAAATGACTTGCAAGACATGGCGAACGGAAACTTTAGATATTTCAGAACTCAATTATGATTAACTTGAGATTTCTTTCTCTGTAAAATTGCTTCGTAAATCTTCACACTTCCGATTGTTTTGGAGTCCCTCACAAAAGCATTACTATACTTATAGCAAACATCTAATTATCTATTTCTTTCTAACTTCTTTATCTGCTTTTGCTCCTATAACTAGTCTCTTTTCGCCAAATTTTTAATTTTTTCCCTTCTATTTCTTCAGCTTTCGAATCTATTGTGTTAGATACATTACATTCTTTATTAGTAATGTATCTTCACCATAAACTACTACTGTGTTTACTTTTAGTACTATCTTTTTACCTAATAGATTTGTTATTTCTAACAAATTTTGATCTTTGAATAGCAATGTTCTAGGAATTAAAATTTTGCACTGATCCTCTAAAAGTTCTAACATGCATTTATTTCCTCAGCAAGAATGCTGTAATTTTAATGACATATGTACCTTTGTCCAAGGTGGGAAATAGACAGTTTTGCTAACTACAAATTTAGGCACCAGGCAAGATTTTATATATTACGTACCTTTTTCTGATACAGACACTGTGATGTTATCTACTTGTAATCATTTCTTTGGTAGTTTTCCACATCTATGTAAAACTATTGTTTTGACTCCGTAATCTGTTTTCAGTCAGTGTGAAAATAAATTATTTCCAATTAATAAATTATGAGAAAAGTTCTCAATGATTCTAAAACTATGATGAAAAGTTTTCTCTGCCATAGAAAATCTAATTACAGCTATTTTATTTACTGAAATGGAATTCTGAGTTGTTCCTTTAATCCTCGTCTCGCTCTTCGACTAGCTCTTGGAGGAATTAAATCATTAATAATTGATAACTGACTGGCAGAATCAATTATAGGTCTAAGAGGTTTATTTTGTATATGTATAGGTAAAAACACTGTTATTTTCGCATTGTATTGAGGCTAAAATTTGCTTCTGTTTCTGTGTCCTATATGTTGTAAATGTACCGCGTCCATTTAGACACATTCCTATTTAAATTTCTGGACTGATCTTGTCTTTGACAATTTTGACAAGCAGAAGAGTCTTGATTATACGGAAGTAACGGTACTGTACTGTAGTTTAAATTTGGTTGAGGCTGTTGATAGTACATTGCAAAAACTTGTGTATTCTAATTTTGTTTTCCGTTATTATTATAACATTTCCACCTCTCTCTCTGTTCTCCATTTTTTTTTTTTTTTTTTTTTTTTTTTTTTTTTTTTTTTTTTTTAGCTCATCTACTCTATCCTAATCATTTGTGCACTAATGAATGGTTATACTTTCTTTTCCTTCTACTTTTTGACTACAATGAGACCTTTCCTTAGATTCTTTCGCCACCACTACCCCATCGTCGTCCGAATAGCTATCTGATGAGTTGCCTATCTTTACTGGTTTTCTTATTCTACTTATCAATTCCTGTACTGAAATTGATTCTGATTTTTCTCTACCTCTGGCACGTTGTTGTCTCTTTTCAATGTTAAACATTCTTTTCAAGTTTTAGCAAATCCTCTGTGAATGCATCTATATTATTATAGGATTTGGTCTCTACCATATCTATATAATATGGGGTAATTAATCCTATCCTTTTAGCGTCGCTCATGTCCTTTTCAAATTTTTCTATTAACACTAGCATATTATTCATTTTATTATTATTATTATTATTATTATTATTAACGTTAGCATGTCATAAACAGTTTAATATAGGTTCACACTCTTTCTGTAACCTATGTCTAACTCTCCCCCCGATATCTAAAGCAAAGCTAGGATTTCTAAATTCGCCTATTAGCTCTTTCTTTAAATTATTGTATAATGTTTCGTGTACATTTTTTCCATCTAGAAAAATCTTAATCCACTGCTTTATCTGACCTTTAAATACAACTGGCAACAATTTTTTTCTGTCATTGTCATATCTGTTTGTCTGACAACAATCATAAAACTCTTTAAAAAAAAAAAAAAATATATCCTTTCCGAATATCAAAATGCAACAATTCACATAGTTTTATCTGAATTAACATTCACTGGATATGTCTGCATGTACATTAAACTCTGATCCCTGTTCTGCGATAACTAACTGCTGATGTAAACTCTACTTTTGTGTCAGAGGCCATAGTGACTTAATATTTTTTGTTTCTCTTGTATTACACTTTCCTTTGCCTTGGCGGTGTTATACATTGAATGCAATCTAATCTATCTATAGTTTGTGTTTACATTCGAATTACTTTTCACAAGGACATACCATTAATAAATTTTGAGCTTGAGACTGCAAAACCTAACATACATTATTTCAATACTGGTGGTATTGGGATCGATGCCAGATTAAGACAACTGAAAAGCTTAAATTTATATACTATGCAAAAATCGTAAGTTACTAAGTTGTTCTCCATAAGGTTAAACTCTCCGCCATTTGGTTATGCTATGAGTATGTAAGAATAACGTTCAGGGACGTATGCAAGAGGTATCTATTACACCGTAGCAACCAACTATTTCTTAGACATCTAGATATCGATAATCACACACCAATATTTATGGATGTTCTGTTCAGAGTAAAATGAAAAGAACTGAATTTTAGAAAATAATTTTTAATGTATGTATTTAACGTTTATTAGTGTCTGCGAAAATGCTCCAAGTACCGTATAATGACTAGGCATTGATACGTATTATAGAAGTACGTACTTTATTTGATGCAGAATTACAGATGGTCCTATAGAAGGAGCTCTGTTGA
Organism: Thermobia domestica; assembly: GCF_964235325.1. Lineage (NCBI taxonomy): Eukaryota > Metazoa > Arthropoda > Insecta > Zygentoma > Lepismatidae > Thermobia > Thermobia domestica. Next base: position 114,359,275 of record NC_137463.1, on the reverse strand, counting down.
TGGCACACTTCAGTATTGATAAACTGACATTAATATTCAGTTCGGGTCCAGGTTGAATACGGTGTCTTCTTCTATTGAAAGTCTACAAGTTGTAATGCCACGATTTGGAGATTCCACATAGTTTTGTTCCTCAACTAATGCTGAGGTCAGATACTCGCTATACTAGTAGCAAAATAGTAAGTACGTGTACCTATAGGAATATAATTGTATAATCATGTTTGTCAATGAATTAACTTATAGTGACCGGCACGTAGCATGGCAGCTCAAGATCACTCCAAAAGCAGACAAATTCCGAACAGTGATCCTACCAACAATCAGCTTTCCAATAACCGGCAGTGCTGCCAGCCTTACGCAATTATTCCAGCATCCAATAACAACAAATACAGTCAATCACATGAATTCATAACAGATAAAAAAGAATCCTTACAGTAGAAATAATAAAAATAAATTAATAATGACATGTGTGCGTGTATTTCTGTGTTAAAATTTATTTTGAGATCAAAGTGCATCATTTCACTCAAAATGTGGCATTTATATTTTATAACCAATTTTTATTTAAATCCGGGAAAATGTGTAATATATTTAAATTTTATTACAACTATGTGAAAAAATAACACGATTTGAAATAAATAACATTGTATACCTTTAGTTTAACACGAACAATTGCACCAATTTGTCGTAAAGAACATCTCCTTTTGGGCAGAAAATAACGAAAATTTCACGTCCTTACATTTTGTGTAAACATAATTTCAGTATGTGAGCGACAATATTTTCAAGTATTTACTAGAATACTGTGGTTGTGTTTTATACACATACGCATATCTCATAACCTGAGACACAGCAACGTATGTTCTACAGTGCAAGTAGCTAACTACTCTGCAAACCCTGCATCAGAATAACGTGGAAACTCGCCTCAGCTGGCACACTGTGACCTTGAACCGCCATGGTACGTGCCGGTGACTATATATGATGACGTTGTGTAAAGTAGTTAAAAATTGGTGCGCAGAAACAAATTCAAAGACAGAATTACAAAGCGGTTTTATAGAGAAAGAAAACTCAAGTTACTCATAAATGAATTTTGAGATATCCGAAGTTTCCTTTCACCATCGTTTGCAAGTCATTTTGAAGAGTAATGAAGTAAATATACAATCACGGACAAAAGTTTAACGTAGTATGTGACATGTCTTTGCACTTTCCTTATTTCTCCTTCTAATTTAGTGTAGAATTTTTCTTTTTCGTCCGTAATTGCCTCTTCTATTGGCGCATACTGAATATTGTTGTACAGAAGAATTTCCCTCTTATTTTTAGGCTACACATCCTGTCGTTGATTGGAGGGAATTTCATTATTTGTGGTTATAGCAACTTTTGTAACAAAAATCATGTGCCTCAGTGTGCACAACACTGTGCATCAGTATATCTTTTCCTGTTCTTATTATTCCATTTCCTTGCCATCGTACTTCCTGTAATGCAGCGATGTTCACTCTGAATTTAAGCCAGCTCCTCTCTTATTATTTTTTAGCTTCCCGCGTTTGTTTCAAGATTCTAACGTTCCCTGTGGCTAATACATATTATATCCTTTTTCCTTCTCACTATCGACTTTCTCTGCCTTTCAGATTCCACATTTCCATTCGAATTTCGTGGTTGGGTTAGGGTATCTGCACCAGTCTTCTTTTTACGAGATACGTTGTTAAGATTTACGCTCAACCTGGACGACCCAAGATTTTCTGTTAGGGTTTTCTCTCTTATCCGTATTGTCCATGATTACTTATTTGTTAGAGCATTCCTACTTATTTCTAGCTAACCCCTCCTATCTGGGGAAACTCCACTATCCGCAACTCGTGAACATACTCGGTCACATCCGGCAACCGGCATTCGTGGACCTTTTTTGGTTCCGGGCCAGGTGTTATGGGGGGCATCGAAATTATCGAACATGATTTAGAAAATTACATGCAAGATACGTAAATAGGTTTATTTACTCACACATATATTATTATAACTACTTCGTGTATTCTTCATTATATTATATAAATAAATCATGAAATACAAATACATTTCAACAATGCTAGTTTTGAATTTTTAATTCAGAACCATGATTCCTGAAACTAAACGAAAATTTAACAATGTAAAATCTGTTTCTACTGTACTGAGTAACTCATTTTACACTACACTGAAAATTATGTCATGGGCTTTGAGATCTATGAAACTCCTCGACAACAGTTGGGCTGGTTTTAGGCTGTAACACTTTTCTCAGCATCGAGGCTAGACGTGGAACAATCCTTAATGTGGGATCTAAACGACATCAGAAATAAAATTCAGATCTGCACCAAGGGATGTAACGCTAATAATTATCCAGCAGTGAGTCCTATCAACAGGACGTTATTGATTTGTGATCTACTACTTGGTTTGTGGTCAAGACTTGTATATATCCAGACAGCAACTGTTGGAGCGATCTTACTGTTAATGAGTGTCCATTTTTTCTTCACCGTGTAAAACTCAAACTTCCTTGATTATTTCTATCGCTTTAAATCTTAATTTCTCCTTCAAACAATGACTGAAGAGTATACGAACAATATGATTTCCTTTCAACAATTTCGTCTCGATTGATAAACTCATTGTGTTTTGTAATCAAAGTTGTCAAAAACACAGTTTAAAGAAAATGAAAAATAGCCCTGTGGATCTTATTAGGTAAAATTTGGTTTATTGGACATTTGATTTTATTAAATTTTGTACGTTTATTCAAACCCATATTCCTATTTAAAATACCTCTTTCGCATTCATGTTCTATTGCACATTCGAAAGTATAGAATTCCCTTGTCGCACAAAAGGAATCCATTAAGCTATATCTGCGTTTCGTGCGGCACAATTTGCACCACTGACACTCACTCCTATTTCGATTTCTAGGAAGAAGTAAGTACAAAGAGGTGAGTAATTCTATATAACGTAGAACACGAATAAAATTTCCTATTATATTCAGAAATCAAATCCCTCACTCAGCCGTTCGAACTGAAGGTTCTTTCGTCTTCTCGCAAAACAAACTTTTTTTTTAAGGGAGGAGGAGGGAAAGACTTGAAAGTTAAACTTTTTTTTTTTTTTTTTGTTTCATTTCCAGTTCTTAATTTGATTTCTTGCAACAGATTTTACGATTAAAGGATCTTTGTAATTCTCGATAAATCGTACCATACGTCAGATACACAAGAGATATTCGGGAGTTTCTGGATTTTATTGCCATTGTGCAATTGTTCTATCCTCTTTAGCAGTGACACTTCAGTTGTAAAGTGATCGTGATCAGTGACACGTCGTGCAATAAGAACATAGAGGACACAGTTCCCTTCAATTATAACTATATTAAGGTTATCATTTGAACTCAAGTTTTTACGTACATTTTGAAGGTGGGTTTTCTAGTTTTACCCCCAACCTTGAATGTGGGCTGGGTACTTTGTGGATGGACAAATTACAACCATATTTGAAAAAACAAACAAACAAACAAACAAAAACAAACAAAAAAAAAAAAAAAAAAAACAGACAGGCACATAGCCATATTATAAACAATTGTCACTAAATTTTACTCCATACATCATTGGAGCACTAAACTGCTTTACAAAAAGTTCTTTTAAATGTTCCGTTCCATTCATACTGAAATGATTATATTATATACACATTGAACTTACCATCAATTTTATTAGCCGCACAAAAGCAAGGTATATGAGGTCTGTGTTGCCTCAGTTCTTTGTACCATTTCGCTAAATTCTTGTATGTTACCTTCCGCGTCGCATCAAAGACCATAATGCAAGCGTGCGCCTGATGATAATAGGACGGATGCATTGTCTGGAATCTTTCCTGCCCTGCTGTGTCCCAGAAATCTGAAATAATAATAATAATAATAATAATAATAATAATAATAATAATAATAATAATAATAATAATAATAATAATAATAATAATAATAATAATAACAACAAATCTTAACTATTCATTGCATGTTTCTTTACATTTCAATTACCTTAACAAATGAAGAAAAGAAACGCACACTAGTAATACTTTCAGCCAAATAATTTAGCACAGTACTGACAGCTGACAACACATAGTTACAATATCCGTTTCCATTCCTTCCATTTAGCATCATTTTTGACAGTCTATCTTCGTCCATGCGTTGGACGTGTCCTAGGCACTTTATTCATTGCTGTTTGTTGTATTTTACTATGTTTAAGTTTTTGTATATTTGATACAGTTTTTCATTTGCTCTTATCCGCCAAGATTTCTCTATCCTTTTCCGTCTGTAGATCTTTCTCTCGCATATCAATAATAATGTTTCGTTTCCTTTTGTTAGGGTCCATGCTTCGCTTGCATACGTTACTATAGAACTCAGTAACATTTTATTTATATATGATTTCCTTTGCATGCCTCGACATCCTTTTAAAAGTGATTATTTTCTCTAAAGCGTACAAATACTTTTTTGCTGCTAATCTTCCTTTGATTTCGACTGTTAGTATGTCATTTGCTTCTGTTACTGATGTAAATAGATACGAGGAGGTATCAAAAACTTCGTACAATTACCTAGAAGGTAACGAACAACGAACCCGTCGGACATGCATTTTATAGTTAGGCCCCTGTATGTTAAAGATGAAATTCTGGACTCGTTAGAACAACTCTTTCTTTCTGTTCGTTTTTTCTCTTTTTTTAAAGGTAAATCTCTGAAGATGCGATGATTGACAAGCTTCAGGCACCGAGCATCAGTAAGTTTTTCCATCTTCAGGGGAAATCAAAAAAGCAGATCCACGAAGAGATGAAGTCGATTGGGATAAAAGTCCAGCCTATGAAACAGTGTACAAGTGGAAACGGTAATTCCAAATTTGACACATGGCCACCGCGGACGCTTCTACAGCTGGAAGACCATCTTTCATTGATGATGCCGCCTTGACGGAGAAAATTGAGAAGATCATAATGAAAAACAGGAGGATAACCATTGAACGTGTTATGTGTGATATTGGTAGGGTGCCTGAAATATCATTCACGGCCAGTTGCATCTTTAGAAGCTGTCAGCACGGTGGGTACCACGACTGCTCACACCTTACCAAAGGAGAAATCACGAGAAAAATGCTGCATTGCTGTAAGGTGGATAAAGAGGACTTTTTCGCCAAACTAGCGACAATGGATGAAAGTTGGGTTTATCTCTATGACCCAGAAACAAAGAAAACGAGCAAACAATGGAAACACCCTTCCTCCTCCAGATAAAAAAGGAACAAGTGCAGAAGTCTGCCGCCAAGGTGATGCTTTCCGTTTTCTAGAACTGTGATAGGGTGAACTCATTAGAGATTACCTACCACAGGGACAAACTATTACTAGTACCTAATATTTTATCTCGTGACTAACGAGAAAAACTGAAGAAGAAAGGTCCTGGATTGGTCACAAAAGGGGTGCTGCTGTTAGCAGACAATGCTCCAGTTCATTCCGCCCATGCATATATGATGAAGGCTGTGGAATTAGGATATAAAATATTGCCCCATGCCCATACTCAACGAACCTGCATCAAGTGACCTCTTTCTCTTCCCAGAAATGAAGCATTTACTCAGAGGAAATGAAGCGTCTACGATAACTCGATTTAAAGGCCGTTTAAAAATTTTGTGCCCCCCCCCCCCCACACACACACATCCATATCCAAATAATCCAATATACTTCATTGAATCAAAAATTTTCTTGTACGCCCCACATCTATAGAACTACATATAGTGTAACCAAACCCAAATTATCACTTAACTCAGTATGATGTGCTTATTCCGCAAAAAAATACGAAAAATTGATTTAGAGGTCGTTCAAAAATTTTACGGCACCTAATCTAAAAAATCCAATATATTTCATTCAATTAAACATTTTCTTGAAATAAGAATTGAAGCTTTCCTGGCGGCGAATATTATAGAGATGTTCTCGAGATATCAGCCAGGTGAAGTCCGACGACAGAGCTGACGTTTCGAGAACTGACATCATTCTCGTCTTCAGGGCGATTATACTGAAATCAGTTCGTGTGTACTATTTATAGGAGAGGTAGGGGGGGGGGGGTAGGCTTAAGAATCCGTGTCTGATTGTATGGTCTATAGCTTGACGCTGATTGGTCGTATTAAAATATGCTTTCTTTATGACTGGTGTCCTTGTCTTGCTGAGTTGAAATCCTGTATCCCTGTTGATATTGTTGGGTTCTTGTAGTATGGCAAGATTCTTTAACTATCCTATCTCAGTGGTTTGAGTTCTTTGGAATAATTTTAGTGTCTGAAAATAAAATTCTATATCCTTCCGTGTTCCGCCGGGTCTGATTTCTCCGGATAAAACAGCTTGATGTATCTCTCATGCTCCTTGCATCGATGTTCTATTGTTCGTCCTGTTTGTCTATGTAAGTTTTCCCGCATTCGCAGGGAATACAGTATACTCCTGGTGTTTTTAAGACCCAAATCGTCTTTAACTGGACGGAGCAGTTTTCTGATATTTGATGGTCTGTGTATGGTTTTGATGTTGTGTCTCTTTATGATTCTTGCAATTTTTCCTGGAACCTGGCTGATATCCCGAGAACATCTCTATAATATTCGCCGCCAGGAAAGTTTAAATTCTTATTTCAAATACCTTTACGGGGAGGGAATTCTTGCCTTCCTTCTCAGATGCAGAGACCAGCACGTTGTTCCAGTTTTCGCCAAAATACAATATCCACTTCATCCTTTTCAAATCACCAAGATTCTACAGAGGACCAGTTTTGCCCTTGTAAGGGAACGCATCAACTTCACTCGCCAGAAACTCGACAGCGTGGACCGACAGCTTCTATCAACATACCTTTTCCTGACTGCACTATTAACTCCCTCTGATTGGGACTGGGTGGACACAACCTCAGCAGCACAAGGAGAATTACTTTTCCGGAAGACCACAATCAAGCACAGCAGAAAGTTTTCACGTCTACACAGGACAGCACCAGAAATACCGGACCTGTCTCAAAATAAAGTCATTACTAATCTCACTGACAAGCCTTTAAACTAGTGCTGTTGAATTTTTGTGACATTTGCGGTTTTCGGTTTTTGAGAAAACCGGTTTTCTGAAAACCGAAAACCGCAAAACCGGTTTTCTGAAAACCGAAAACCGCAAATGCGGTTTTCAAAACCGAAACCGCAAATGCGGTTTTCAAAACCGAAACCGCAAATGCGGTTTTCAAAAACCGAAACCGCAAAAGCGGTTTTCAAAACCGAAACCGCAAATGCGGTTTTCAAAACCGAAACCGCAAAAGCGGTTTTCAAAACCAAAACCGCAAAAGCTCTTTTCGAAAGCGAAAGCCGCCCGAAACCGTGTTTGCGGTTTTATAAGGGATTGTCCTTTTCAAAGCAGAAACAATGTTTGCTGTTTTTAATTACACCTTTTAACAATTGTGAAAGCATCTATCGATCAAGACAAATGTATTGATTTATATGTGTGTTTTAACTTTTTTTTTATTTGCTCCAAGGCTATTATTGTAATATGTGCAGCACAGTGCGAAAGGGATAGTTCGATGGTTGTACAAGTGACAGCTAAATTAGGGTTGCCATAGTTTAAAATCAGAAAAGTGAGGGGTTCTAAACCGTAAGTATTGATGTGAACTTCTGTGTTACAAATACTTACCTGCGATCCTTAGTACTTTTTTTTTTTAGTTATTTCTTTGATGACACTTCCAATGTACTTTTCGGCTGCAGGGAAGCAAACTGGACCCCACCTGATTTTCATATATGTTGTAAATTAGACCACAAGGAACACAAATCTGAAGGAATTTTGACATTTCGAATGTCGGAACTCGAGATACTAGAACTTATACAGTAGTTTTATGTAATATGCATAAAAGTAACGAAGAAAGTTCTGTCGCTTTTTGACCTATCACTTAGAGCATCGATATGTCACCTAAGACGTACCTGGAAGATCAAAAATAGTACCCATCAGTATCAATGACCTTCTGCCAACGTTCGGGTTGGGCATGGATTCCTTCGCGGTAGAACTTGGTTTGCCGTGAAGCGAAGAAGGTATCAAGTGCATTTAGCACCTCTACTACGGAGTTGAACTGGAGTCCTTTAAAGTGAGTGTCCAAGGAAAGGAACAGGTGATAACAGGACGGTACAATGTCCGGACAGTATGGCGGATGCAATAGTGTTTCCCATCCAAAGCGTAGGATAGTGTCCCGGCTCATTCTAGCTATGTGGGGCATAGCGTTGTTCCGTAACGAGGGAACCCCTTAGCGATTGAGAAGTGCTGGCTCCAGGGTTTTGAGTTTTTCTTGAACACGGCTCAACTGCTGACAGTACGCAGTTGCATTGATGTTCTGCTCTGACCACCCGGTAGCAGTTCCCGATGCACGATGTCGTGAGCAGTCCACCAAACACACAGGAGGACTTTCTGCTGCATTGCTGATTTCAGCTGTTTTGGAACCGGTTCGTGGGATTTTAACCAATGATGACGACGCCGTGAAGCTTCGTACAGGACCCACTTCTCAACACATGTCAACACCCTGTCCAGAAATGGCTCCTTCCTCAGACGAGACAGCAAAGAATCACAGGTGTCTGCACGCATAGCCTTCTGGCCCGGAGACAAATCATCTGGGACACATAGACCCAACTTATAGTGCTTCCCAAATTGATGGAGGTGCTGGAGAATGGTTTCTCCATTAACATTGAATAGTAAGACTATTCATGGCTTTGGATTAATTGTTTTAACAAAAGAGACACTGACCAAAACTTAAAACTTTACTTTATTTTAAATTATAATTTGTAACTGTTTCAATTACAATTTCAATTAAATTATAATTTGTTATAACAACATTTATATATATGTCTGTATTTTCATTAATTTCGATCGTGTCTGAAGAAGGATATGCTAGATATCCGAAACAGTTAGAAATTATAATTTAAAATAAAGTAAAGTTTTAAGCTTTGGTCAGTGTCTCTTTTGTTATAACATTGAATGATAGCCCAAGTTCCTCACATGTCTGTCCACTGTTCGGCACCCTCACGAAAGGCTTGAGGTATCTTCCGCCCCGCTGCAGTGGCGTTTGATCCAAGTTTGAACTCGTACAGCATACACGCTCTTATGATGCTCTGTGGAGGTTCCATATTCACTCCGTCCTTACACAAGTTCACGTTGTAACTGAACTGCCACAACCAGGTAGAATGTTGGATATACCCACACCAACAACTGACCTTCGCCTTATCTCCATTCGCACTCAACTCACGGTATGAGGGTCAATTGAACATAGACCTCCACAAAAAGCGACAGAACTTTCTTGGTTATCTTTATATATCTCACAGGACATAATATGTTTCGTATAGAGAATATTGTGTTTTTTCATATAGATAGATAGCGTCTATATTAAACTTTAAGTTTTAATATCTCGAGTTCCGGAGGTCGGAATGTCAAAACTACTTCAGCTTCGTGTTCCTCGTGATCTAGTTTACAAAATATATAAAAATCAGGTGGAGTCCGGTTTACTTCCGTGGTCACTTTATGTTCGAATATCTCGAGTTCCGAAACTCGGAATGTCAAATTTCCTTCATATTCTTGTTCCTCGTGGTCTAATTTACAAAATATATAAAAATCAGGGGAGGTCCAATTTGCTTCCCTGCATCCTACGTTTCAAACGAAACCGTTTTCCAGAGTGTACATTTTGCTTCAAACTGAGTTCTGCCCTGGCTAAGAAACGTAAATTCGCTTCTATAAGAGTCTTGGAATTGTCGTTCGGCATTCTTTGTACCTTGTGAAGGCATGAATAATTCAAGTATGTTTGTCACAACATCTACAAAAGAATATTCATTCGTATAGAACCTCCAATACATTACATTAAAAACACATGAACTACACAAAGAAAACCATTGTGCATTAGAGCAGATCTCTTATTAGCAAATGATTCTGCACACGTGCACTGCTCAGATAGCCCAGAGCCTGAGCCTGAGCGCGAGTCCAAATTTAACTCAATCGCGATTGAGATTGTCAGAGATGTAGCGGTTTACGTTGAATATACCATACCAACACTTTATCAACTAAGTCCTCTTAGATTTTTCTCCAATCCCAAAAAGCGGGTGGTTTCTCGTGATTAAGATATGTTTAAGAGGGAGACGAATATAGAACCTGAAAATCGGGTGGTACCCGCTAAAATAGGGTAATAAGCCAACACTAAGCTCAATAGAAATAAGGTATATCCCTATTTAAGATCACTACACATGCAACTCATGAAATTCAATTTGAAATATCATCCACTTAGACTGACATCTTTTATATTATTATTGCTCTTTCCCCTTGTTTTTAAAAATAGTACTGCCACTCTTTCTTTTGTTAACAAAAAGGCACCACCTCCCTTTCTTAATAAAAAAGAAAGAGAAAAGAAAGAAAAAATCTCTATCTCAATACACAATTTTATTGTTGATTTGTTGCCACTCCGATAAATGTGAATGTTGTGGTTTTGCATGTGTTGACTGGTTTCTTATCGAAAGTCCCAGACACCTGCAGTAGTTTATACGTGAAGGAAACACCGATCATATTTTATTCTGTATCTTTTTACTTCCCAATAACGATAGCCGTGCCTCTTTGAGAAATTGCAACTTATTTTTTTATTCTGCCAATTGTAAAAGTATATTCACCAAGAATTTTCCTTCACTTTAAGACATTTTAAGAAAAAATAACTTCTTTTCCTTCTGCAAATTTTGATAATTTTTTCCCTACGCCGAGGGAAATTTCCCTCCATCTGGCAACTGTGAGCCGGAGTGGGGAAAGATTCTTAGCTGTTTTCTCGTCGTTACTTGATATTAGTGTGACATTTGCAGTTTTCGGTTTTTCAGAAAACCGATTTTCTGAAAACCGAAAACCGCAAAAGCGGTTTTCAAAACCGAAACCGCAAAAGCGGTTTTCAAAACCGAAACCGCAAAAGCGGTTTTCAAAACCGAAACCGCAAATGCGGTTTTCAAAACCGAAACCGCAAATGCGGTTTTAAAAAACCGAAACTGCAAAAGCGGTTTTCAAAACCGAAACCGCAAATGCGGTTTTGAAAACCGAAACCGCAAATGCGGTTTTGAAAACCGAAACCGCAAAAGCGGTTTTCAAAACCGACATTTCGGTTTTATGAAATTTCACTTTTTTCAAAAACCGGTTTTCGGTTTTTTCAAAAACCGATTTCGACAGCACTACTTTAAACGATTCCACTTCCTCGTTACTAAGGAAAGGGCTGAACTTTCTCCAGTTCCCAGGACCATGCCAATAGCAGATATAATCTCCAGTACGCCACCATACTTATACCCATTGAAATCTACAAGAAGATGTAGGAATTACTCAACGACCCGGCCTATAGACAACACAAACAGGACCCCATCCAGTATTGAACGTAGAATTACTACACTTCTGAAGAAAACCAACGTACCAGAAGAAATATGCAAGAAAATCACGCCACATAAATGCCAACCACCGAGACTACCGAAAATACACAAGATTGATATTCCAATGAGACCCATTGTCAGTGCGATTAGAAGCCCAACTTACTGTCTGGCTAAGTACTTCATCTCTCTTCTTCAACCACTGGTAGGACAGTGTGAATACCATGTCAAGAACTCATATTAATTCGTAGAAATATTGAAGACTCTCCAGACAACATCCTAGTCAGTTTTGATGTGGTCTCTCTGTTTACCAGAGTTCCAGTACAAGACACGTTAAATTTACTCAGTGAGCACTTTCCGCCGAAGATTGTTGATTTATTCAAGATCACGTTAACTTCTACGTATTTCCTTTTCGACGGACAGTACTATGAAAAACGAACGGCGTTTCAATGGGGTCACCTCTCTCACCAGCAGTGGCAAACTTTTTTATGGAAAGCTTCGAGCAGAAAGCACTAGGATCAGCACCATTAAGGCCATCGTGTTTCTATAGGTATGTTGATGATACCTTTGTCATCTGGCCTCATGGGAGAACTACACCGCAATCGTTCCTTGAATTTCTCAACAATCAACACAGCAACATCAAGTTTAATATGGAAATAAAAACAGAAGGCTGCATACCATTTCTAGACATTCTCATTCGTTGCAAACCTGATGGAAGTCTGAGCCACAGTGTTTACAGAAAGCCTACCCACACTGACCTTTATCTTAGCGGAAACAGCTTTCACCATAAATCACAGCGCAATGCAGTCATCAGCACGCTTGCACTTAGAGCAAAAGCCATCTCGGACCAAGAAAGCTTCTCCAATGAACTTGTACATCTCAAGAAGACCTTACTGCAGAATGGATACAAGGAAGATAACATTCGATTGGTCCTAAAAAGGACCTTTTCCCGTAAAAAGACCATCACAGAATCTGAAGATCCAGTCAACATTGCGGTCCTGCCCTACACTGGGAAATTATCTGGAAAAATTGCAAGAATCATGAAGAGACACAACATCAAAACCATACACAGAGCACCATCAAATATCAGAAAACTACTCCGTCCAGTTAAAGACGATTTCGGTCTTAAAACACCAGGAATATACTGCATCCCTGCGAATGCGGGAAAACTTACATAGGATAAACAGGACGAACAATAGAACATCGATACAAGGAGCATGAGAGATACATCAAGCTGTTTTATCCGAAGAAATCAGCCCTGACGGAACACAGTATAACGGAAGGACATAGAATTTTATTTTCAGACACTAAAATTTTTCAGAGCTCAAACCACTGGGATAGGATAATTAAAGAATCTCTTGTCATACTACAAGAACCCAACAATATCAACAGGGATACAGGATTTCAACTCAGCAAGACATGGACATCAGTCATAAAGAAAGCATATATGAATACGACCAATCAGCGTCAAGCTATAGACCATCCAATCAGAGACACGGATTCTTAAGCCTCCCCCACTTACCTCTCCTATAAATAGTACACACGAACTGGTCCTGAAGACGAGAACGATGTCAGTTCTTGAAACGTTGGCTCTATCGTCGGACTTCACCTGGCTGATATCCCGAGAGCATCTCTATAATAAACATTTTCTTGTACGCCCCATATCTGGAGAACTACGTATAGTATCGCCGAACACCCAAACTATCACTTAACTCAGTATGATGTGCTTATTCCATAAAAAAAAAAAAGAAAACCCGATTTAGAGTCCGTTCAAAAATTTTGTGGCGCCTAATCTATAAAATCCAATAGATTTAATTCAATCAAACATTTTCTTGTACGCCCCATATTTGGAGAACTATATCAGGGTGTCCACTCTCAAAGCGTTTTGAAATTCTCGGTTTTCCCGGCTCTACTAGATAAATTCCCGGTTATAACGGGCACTAAAAGACGAATATTTTGCGAAAGAGGCGGAATGATTATTATTTAGTTCCCACTCGAACAACATAAAATTATACTATCGAAAGAAATTATATTTTCTTATCTGTTTTCATTACTTCCCGGTAAGTGCATTGATTTTTTCTTCCAGAAGAGCAGCTTCTTTTTTTGGCTCAGCAATTACCTTTGCCTTTTTAGCGTCCAATTCCAGTCTTTCTCGCGTTACACGTTTTCTCTCTCTTTCCATCTTTTCCTTTTCACTCAAATCCTTCGCATTTTTCTTCAAATGTTCAGTATACCGAGCATGTGCATTTCTGGCCGCATGTATCATATCTTTGTCGATTTTAATTGACTCCAATCCATCTAATGCACTCACAACATCATACACTTGTCTCATGGCAATAAGGCTCTCCTGTTTGATTCTCAAAAATGCATTCAGAATTTACAGAAAATGGCCCATGGGTTGGTCTGTTTGAAATTCGGTCAGAAATGGTTCCACCATTGAAGCAATGCTAATTTTGGTGCTAGCATTTTGTCGTGCAAATTTTTTCTCTACAACTGAGAACGTTGTCGAGTTAGGTGTTTCCTTGTCCTTCTTGACACACGCAATATATATATATTTAAATGAGGCAACATTAATAAGGTTCAAAATGCAACGTCACTGTTTTCTACCCATCTAACAGCACAAAACTTCTTTGGGAAAATATCAAATTCAGTATAATAAGTTTAGTCCGACCTTCGTGCTGACGAGTCTTTGAATAAATAATACAAAGCACGTAAAAACCCCACTAAGTCCCAATCTGTCTTCTGCATGTCCGTTTTGAACGTCCCATTAACTACATGAAGACCGCAACTACCAATGCTTAACAACACTGGACTTTCCGGCGTATGTTGCTGTTCAAGTTGCAAATCTGACAATACTTTAAAATTTGACACTTGGCCCATCCTGAATGAGTTTCACCTGAATGAGTTTCTTTAAAACATCCGAAGATACCTTTTCACTGATACCTTTTAACAAATCTGACGCTGTTGAGTATCCGAGAAAAAAAAAGATGTAAAGTATCTTGTAACAAAAGATTTATTTGAATCCCAAAATCGTACATTTAAATCCATTTGTTGCCTCTGAGAAACTTTATTCAATGATTCGTCGAAACAGATCACAACGTAGTTACAGTCTTTTAATAACCTCTGAAGTTCTCGCTCGAAATAAGGTGCTAATCCAAACACTACTGTGTATCCCACTTTAGTTCGATGCTATTGCACTTCTTCTGCAATATCACTATCAGAAAACATCAATTTAAATGTTGATGCACAACGCTCAGCTTCTCGGAGAGACATATGGTTCATCACAATTTGTACACACCAAACCACCTCAGCTTTAGTAACTGAATCTGCTAATAGGTAACGTTTAATAGTCGGTTAAGAAATAGAATGAATACTGCCTGACTGACAAGAAAAAGATGTGTCATTCTCAGTCAAAGAAGCAGACGTTGACGCTTGACAATGATTGGTGGATGAACTTTGTTTACTATTAGTTTTTGGACGACTTCTTAAACGCAACATGAGTTAATCCATTCACAACGCAAATGAAAGTCCTCCAGCTGATTTTTCCACTGTATTACGCAATAAAAAATAAGAAACCATAATAATATCTCGGCATAAGTCGGCCTGATTGGCGCCAGAATTTCTTACCAAAAAATGTTGCTTTTTTTTTTAAAAAAAATGCCTAATTTTAGTTAGATAAGGTCAGTTTTGGTTAAATTGGGTTAGGTCAGGTCTGGTTAGGTTAGATTTGTTTCGTTATTTATGTTTGTACTTACTATCACAGTTTGTATAGATTGGCCCACAAGAATTTGTGCAAGAAACTTCAATATTTTGCTTACATTAAAGTGAATTATTGCCGGAACCGGAGTGACGATTGCTCATCAGAAGCAATCCCACACTCGCTCAGTTTCACACATGTTCATGAACAATTTATTTATTTTCTGTGGTGTGGAATCACTGTAACAAAAGCCTTTCTACTGTTATTCATATTGTTAAGAGAATAATGACCATCACGAAGTAATATGTTCCCTTGTACTTATTGTGCTGATGTTACCACGCGTGATAAAAAAAAAAAAAGGATTATTGACTTTCTTACTGACTATTTTGTCTTTTTTAGTCACTTCGTGATGCAGAAGTAACTTTTGCCTAATCCAGAAAATTAATGCCCTCCTTTATTTTGGCATTCCGCCTGAAAACTGCTTTCGTTTTACATATTTACTCACATCCGTACATTTGAAGTATTTTTAAAACCAGTTTTAAAGATACTCAATAAACTTATACGCCATCAATAAATGTTTTATGAGGACCAGTCCTACAATCTCCTGATGCCGCTTAAATGTCAGATAAGAACGGGATGATAAGTGATCACAATATTAATATATTATGTAAAATGAGAACTACTGCCGCAACATCTTGCTGAAAGTTTTAAATTACTCAATAAAGTTGTATACCAATAAATATTCCCTCAGGGCAAGCCCTACAATTTCCTGAAGTCTCTTAATCGTCAGATAAGATAATGGAATGATACAACTTATCGCAGTACCAATGTGTCATTTTACGTACTGCACTAATACTGCAGCAACATCTTGCTAACTTATCTGGCGGTTAAAGATATCAGGAGATTGTAGAACCAGACCCATTACTAAACAAGCAATCATAATTGCCAAATAGGCAATCTCATTCCCGCCATTTACTATTCACATTCATCTTTACATTGCTATTCCTTTTAAACAAAAATATTTGGTCTAGGAATTAATTCGTGCGGTTGGTACGCACACACTGAAGCTGTAGTACAAACACAAAATACATAAATACCTTAAGAAAAATATTGTCCATCGCTAGCCACCACTTTCGCCCATCTGTCAGGCAATGTACGGATTCCGTGGCGAAAGAAGTCCTCATCCTTGGAAGCGATCCAGTCAGAGACCCATGTTTCGATATCTTCTGAAGAAGTAAACCGCTGTTCAATCAAATCGTTGTTCATGCAATCGAACAAGTAGTAGTCCGAAGGAGCAACGTCTGGTGAATACGGCGGGTGGGGTAAAACTTCCCATCCGACATTTTCTAAATAGGTTTTGACCGGTTTTGCGACATGTGGGCGAGCGTTATCATGTTGAACAATAAGTTTATCATGTCTGTTCTCCCATTCTGGTCGTGTTCTGGCCAGAGCTTGCTTCAAACGCATTAATTGTCGTCGATAACGTTCTCCATTCATAGTTTCACCCGGTTGCAGCAGCTCATAGTACACCACACCTTTCATATCCCACCATATGCACAGCATAACCTTTGCACAGTGAATATCTCGTTTTGGTTGTGATGGACCTGGTTCACCTGGTTTCACCCAGGCCTTTTTTCGTTTAGGGTTCTCGTAATGGATCCACTTCTCATCACCCGTAATAATTCGATGCAGAAACCCCTTTCTACTCTGTCGTTGAAGCAGCAATTCGCAAATGGTTTTTCGTCTTTCAACGTCTCTGTCTTTCAATTCATGTGGAACCCAATGTGACATCTTTTGAATCATTCCCATGGCTTTCAAGCGTTTGGAGACTGTTGTTTGATCAACGCCTAATGCTGCTGCAAGTTGTTCCTGCGTTTGACACGAATCCTGCTCGAGCAATGCTGTCAATTCTTCGTATTGAAATTTTTTTGGCTCTCCAGCTCGCTCTTGGTCTGCCAAGCCGAAATCACCACTTCTAAACCGTGCAAACCACTTCTGACACGTTCGCTCAGCTAGAGCATGGTCACCATACACTTCCACCAAAATACGATGACTTTCAGTCGCACTTTTCTGCATGTTAAAGTAATGCAGCAGGACACCCCGCAAAAACACTTTATCAGGCACAAATTGCGCCATGTTCACTTAACTACAAACTGGTGTTGTTGACGCTTTAATCCACTGCCCTATACTACGAACGATACGCGATGATAGGGGTTTGCAACACATGTGTGGATACACGGAACTGTGGGGCGCTCCGTTCGTTGCGCCATCTCTTGTCCACCCGCACGAATTAATTCCTAGACCAAATAATAATAAAGAATATATCAAAGAAACAATTCGTGCTACTTAAAGTTGAATTCTAGTTAAATAATTATCCATATTTTTTTTTCTTAAAAGACCAAGGCCAGAACAAAAGACCGCACACATGATTGTTGACTACACACAGCGCTCTTTCAGGTTTCAAACAACACCCTTTGACGCATCACTACTCAAATACAAATTTATTTTTAAATACAAAACATGGTCGATAAGCGAACCACAACGTACGATTCAAGCGAGCGCCTGTTTCACCGTTGCCACGTCAGGGTGTCTATTAAAATTCCAAAATGAAATTTCGTGACCTTTTCTTTACCAAATCATAAAATTTTCTAACATTTTCAAGAGCGAATTTGGGTGCATTAGGCCGAATTTTCATCCATGCGATACGAACGTATTTTGCTTGTGATTTGGTAGCGTCTAAAGCCAACCATAGACATTTTTGGTGGTGAATTTTGACGTTTTATAGAACAATTTTTTTTTTCAATCTGTACTTACATTTGCAGAGTTAAAAAAAATCGTGACCCAAAAGCTAAATTTCGTGACGTTTTCGTGACTTTCATGACCGTTTTCTAATTTCGTAACTTTTTCGTGACCGATAGACACCCTGCACGTTCACTTGAGATTCACCATTGATGCTGAATTCGGACGCCCCAAACGGTGGATACCGACCGGATGACGCTGGAACCGACCCAACGAATCATGAATTCAGAAGCGCCCAGTGACTTATCGGTAGAAAACAATTGAGTTACGCCTTGCGTTTTTAAATTTCGGCCTCCTTCAGCTATTATCGTTGTGTTTCCCGGTTCTTTGGAGAAATTCACGGCTTATTCCCGGTTCATGAAATTCCCGGCTATTTCCCGGTTTTCCCGGTGGGTGGACACCCTGAATATATATTGTAGCCATATCAAACTATTGGCCAAGATCGCAATCTTTTGATGCGTTTTTTTGGATCATTTCTAAAATTCTTGTGTACAGGTACGATTTCTGGCAGGTACCATTCTTTGGGCATTTATTCCTTTTACCAGATATCTCCTATCAGGTTATGAATCTGTTTCTGAAATTTCGTTCCTCCTTATCTTGATACTTTTTTTTATCAGTTCTGGTGGTATCACATCTGTTCCTACTGCCTTATGATTGTGTAAGGAGCGTATTATCTCCATTACTTCTTCTTCCTCTGGAGGGGCCGCGGTGGCTCACTGGTAGAGCGTTCACCTCTGGTGCTTGGGGTCCCGAGTTCGATCCCAGCCCCCGCCCAGTGAACTTTGTGGTGGACAAACACCGTGTGCGTGGGTTTTCTCGGGGTTCTCCCGTTTCCTCCCACTTTCTTCATTCCACCATTCCATTCATTACTCATCATCACCGTCTCCTTTAGCCTAACCGGCATAAGCGTGGGACGTAAAACAAAAGATTTCATTTCATTTTTCTTCTTCCTGTGGACGTTTGATTTCTCGGTCTGAGTTCAGTTTCCTCTATCTTCTAATGATCTATAAAACTTCGTATGTTTCTTCTTCAAGCTTAGGATGTAGCATCTCTTTAACACTTTGAATGCCACTATATCTCTCGACGTCATCACTTGTAAACCACGGGCAACAGTCTGCCAGTAATACTTTGGTTTGGCCTATGTTTTAGGCGCATAAATTTATAATTTTCTTTGTGTGTGGTCTTGTATATACGCGGTATGGATATTAAATTTTGACTTTTAAGTAATATGTATGTAATTGCATACACACCTATACAACGAACGCGACAAAAGTGCAATATATTGTTTGTGTGTGGAAAATCATACATGTGGCGTTGCATGGGACAGCCGTGTGTATGGAATTCCATATACATGGCTGTCTACGTGTTAAAATACTCTCTCCTCTCCACTTCTTCTTCTTCTACTTGCAACCTCTTCTTCTGCTGCTGCAATTGTATCATTCTTTCTCCTACATACTTCTATTCTTTGTTGATAACCTATCTTAATTCTTTAATCCATTTATAGAATCTTTACTCTTCCGACCTTCATATACCTCTATTCGAGATCTAGGATCTTCTTTCTTTCCCATTCTTTATATTTCCTTTTTATCAATTTGTTGTCTGTTTGTTTCTTTTTTTCCGTATTTTTCCTGCCTGTCTTTGGTTTTCAGCTGTAGCCACTGTCGTTTTACTTCATTTCTTTCTTGGTTTAATTTATCACATTCTTCATCGTACCATTCCATTCCACAGTAGCAGCCACAATAGCTGTTCGTGGTAACGTCAGCTCCACACACAGTATTGAACATTTTCGTCAACAATAAACCAGACTTTTGACGGCCACAGACGATGGCTTACATTATGTAAATCTTGAATGATTCTTTTCCGCGTTACTCCGCTGTATTTCATCACAGCACTTGAATAATAACACCTGTCACTCTAGCAATGCTTTTGATCCAATGATCCTTTTCCTATCTTTATGGCTGATTCCGAGTATATATCTCTCATGCTTCGCTGTGTGGTCTGCAAAGAATGCCTCATTTTATTAGTGTCCCCGTCTCTGATCCTTAAGTCAGAATACGAATATTTTCATTGAAAGTTTAGGCTACAGTCACATACAGCAATTTTATTTTTCAATATCAAGAGGTTCCTTCCGATGAACTCCAACCAGCTTAATAAGTCTCTCTTTAATACTGTTATCAATCAATATTTTTTGTCACATATAGTATAGGTATTCACTTCTTTTAATACTCTATTATCACTTTCAATACTTGACTTCCTTGCTCTTAAAATTAATTATCAACTGTTACACTTCTGCGTTGTTTGGCGATGAGAACGACGCTATCAGTAGTGTGAAAGGAAGGTAGGTGACATGTTTCCCATTTACATATATCCTTTTATTCTTCCAGTTGAGTGGAAACACATATCAAGTATATTTGCAAAACGCTGTGTCATATACCTTCTATATTCTTACAATCTTTGGACAGCCCAACTGCTGGACATTTGTAATAATTTGTTTACAGATATTATCTTTAGCTTTTATACATATACGATCAGATTTTAAAAAAATGATTAAAGTTTGTTTCCATGTTTAGCATAGAATAAAGTATACTTTTATGTTGAGCAAATGCTTCCACATTATGTGTACAATTGAAAGGAGAAAGCACGAATTTCTTCCCATTCACTAGTTATAGTTCACAGTAGTAAATAAAGTAGCGCGGAAAAACAAGAATTAAGGAGTGCACCGACTGTAAATAAAAACATGTTCTATTCTACAAGACAATAATAATAATAATAATAATAATAATAATAATAATAATAATAATAATAATAATAATAATAATAAAAGTTGTCGTCGTTCTAGAGCAGTAATAAACGAAGAGCAATACAGTGAACGGTATGTACCTTCAGGTTTCGAAGTAACCTCCGTCAGCATCCAACACCTTTTGTCAACGTTCCTGCAGCAGCACAATACCCTGGTGATAAAACTCGGCTGTCGTGAATGCAAAGAAGTCCGTGAGTGCGTTCTGCAAGTCTCTCTCATTTGCGAAGGATCTCTTACAGAAATGATTGTCAAGCGAATGAAACAAGCGGTAATCTGTTGGCGTAAAGTCCGGTGAATATGGTATATGGCAGTATCTCTCAGTCAAGTTGCTGAAGGTCTCCCGGGTTGTCTTTGCCACATGTGACTTGGCATTGTCATGCAGGAACAGCACATCCTTACGATTCATAAAGTAAGGCTTCTGCCGTAATGAACTGTGCACCCTTCGCAACTGTTGAGAGCAGAGATTAGCAGTGATGGTCTGACTAGGTGGAAGGAGCTCTAATGTACATCATGCATAGAGCATAAGCTTTCATGGATGCAGAGGGCGTCTTAAGGTGTGAGGAACAGGATCACGTGGCGACAACCAACGTCTGATACGATTAAGTGTCGTAGAGGACCCACTTTTCGTCACCAGTGAGCACGCGATCGAAGATGGTTGTGCTCAGTGCTGCGTGATAAAGGACAAACAGGCTGTAATTCGCTGTTCCTTATTGGCTGCCAACAACATGTGGGGTAACCATTTGCTTAACTTGTATGACTTCCCAATCCCACCCAGGTGCAGTCTGACTGTTTCAATGAAAACCTGGAACCGTTCTGCAAGTTCATTGCCCATTAGACCACTGGTCCTCGTTGATGACTGCTGTCTGGAGTCGTCATCAGATACATGTGGTCACCCACTGCAAGGTTCATCCGAAAGGCTTACATCTCCCGAACGGAATTTCTGGAACCAATGCCTGGCGTGTGCGACGACTTGATGCAGCAGTTGACAAGCCCACTTTAGTCATACTACAAACATGAGCGAACCAGCTGTTCCGATACCTCCATTTCTCTTCGATACTGGACGAGCTATGACTGCTGTATGTGCGCAACGTGCCTGTATTACTAAAGGTCGATGCTCAGGCTAACTCCTGATCGCTTGACAGATATGTGCATCATTTCATTTCCTCTTTGTGAGCGCATGATTAATGGGACGTCAAAAACCTCAAGAACGTTTTTTTTGGTTACCTTGTAAATCAACAAATAGATTATTGATAAAATAAGTTTAAGTAATAAAATAAGTGACTACTATTTACATGATATGAAAGAACTTTGATTATTATAGAAAATAACGAACATTCAACTTACCTACAATTACAGACTCTCCGTCAACTGTAGTAGTATACCTAAATAACGTAAGGGCATATGTCGAGAGCTGCTGTGGCTTATATCCATCTATAAGGAATCGTTCAACAAGCCTGTATGAAAAAAAAAAAAAAAAAAAGTTAGTTAAATCTACTTCAAAACTCAGATGCTAAATAACGATCTTTTAAATCCATGTTAAAATATTTTTACGAAATAAAATTTTCTCCAAAAATTGTAAAATTGAAAAGAAAAAGTCGTTTCCCTTCTCGTTTGATTCAATTTAAGTGACTTGTTTATGGAAGTTTTGAACTTTCAACCCAGTACAACACACAACCATTTCTCGAGTCTAAGATAAATCTTTATTTTTTGAGTATTTTGCCCAATGAACACCATATATAACTGCCATTATAATTAATTGTATATGTAATGTATTCGCTTATTACATTCTGCATGCAAGAAGAAAGAAAGCACTGGTCATACGTGAATTAGAAACTCCAACCGGAAGTAGGCTCAAATCTTGCAAACGGTGCGAGATATTGAGAAAAAATAATCGAAAAAATCTCCCTTTTATGATACCCCTTACCTTTTTTGTTTTTATTATTATTATTATTATCATCATCATCAAGAAGTCTTTCACTTGTGTCTGTAAAGGGACAGGTACCTATGTTGTGAGGAATGAGAAGGAGATTTATACTCATATGCGAATGATGCGCTGTGTAGAGAGCGCAGGTTCAGCTAGTTAATTATAATGTCAGTTATATATGGTGTTCATTGGGCAAAACACTCAAAAAATAAAGATTTATCTTAGACTCGAGGAATGGTTATCCTTCCTTTTTCATTATTATTTGGCCATGAAACAAACGCCTGAGACATATACAACCCCAATATACAACGATGTGGTGTTGGAATGTATAACGCATAGGATATGATGCTTTAGTTTTTTTTTTTATTTCAACGCTTCCAGTGTATTTTAAAAAAAATGTAATAAAGAAATAATGGCCATGTTTTTTTTAAATATTCAATTAGAACTGCACAATCTACGCAAATTTTCCAATCGATCAGTGAAAACGTCATCTTTCTAGAGCCTGTAGTTTCCGAGATCTCATTGTCGAAAGGATTGACCACAAACATATAAACGTCCTCAACATATAGTTCAAAAGAACTCGGAAGATGGAAGCACAAATCACATGAATTGATTTTAGAGAAGGCTTACTAAAATACAAAGGCTTTGAACAATAATTTTATATCATAAACTTTATGAAAAAGATATAATTAACTAATTTAGACTATTGAAAGTATAAATACTTAAAATGTTTGTCTCTGTTAAACGTGAAATCACACATAACCGTAAATGAAAGGTTTGAAAGCTAAAGTTATAGGTTGGAGCTCAGGCGCTTTTAATTGCTATTGTAGCATTTTAATAGATAAATTGTATAGGTAATGTATTTGCTAATTACATACTGCATGCAAGAAGAAAGAAAACACTGGTCATACGTGAATTAGAAACTCCAATCGGAAGTAGGCTCAAATCTTGCAAACGGTGCGAGATATTGAGAAAAAATAATCGAAAAATCTTTCCTTTATGATACCCCTTGCCGATTTTTTTTTTTTTTTTTTTTTTTTTTTTTTATATCAAGACGTCTTTCACTTGTGTCTGTAAAGGGACATGCACATATATTGTGAGGAATGAGAAGGAGATTTATGCTCATATACGAATGATGCACTGTGTAGAGAGCGCAGGTTCAGCTAGTCTATATGTTAAAATGCTAGGTTTAATTGTATGTTTTGGCCAATCCTTTCGACAATGAGATCTCAAAAATTGCAAAAGCTCGAAACGTGCCGTTTTCGCTGGTTGATTCCAAATTTTGTGTAGATTTGCCAGTTCTCGTTAAAATTCAAAAAACTTGTCCTTATTTTTCTATTCCACATTTTAGGCGCAATTTTGACCATATTAGTTCAATATTGTCACTAAGACGTTAAGGTTGATACTCTTGTGAAAGGCAGCCAGTTAGACCGATTCGATTTCAAATCGTCCAGGCAAAACAAAATTGGTCCCCATCACAGTCTCAGATTTCCTTTCATTTTTTTCTATATGGGATCTACATGCGATATTATTAGATCCGTTTTTTTTTTCTTGCTGAAAAATTTTCTCCGATATACAGCCTTCCAAAATGGCTGCCTTCCTCTCGGATTGCTTGATAAACTGAAAAACATGTCAAATTAAATAGTTTTCTTGTTGAGAAAGGAGTGTACTTAGTAATATAATCGCAATAGTAGGAAGGATATAAAGTACTATGTTTCAGTGGAGGGAAAAAACTCGTCAGTTGGTCCAATAGGAATCGTGCAATTCACTCGCAATGTTGCCAACTTTGGTGAAACATTTGCTAACTTGAAACATTTTTATTTCTGTCCTCACGAGCCATATCAAACATCTACTTCTGGCATCCAAATCTAATCGATAAGGTCTCTTGAAAATGTAAACGACTTACGTTTCTGTTTATTACATCCTGCGTTACAGTATGACGAAAAGCTGAAAATTGCATTAAGACACTATGTTTGCCCGCTAATTTTTTAAAAATCCCACCTTTTAAAAATCTGAACTTCACAACGATTGGAGAAGTACCTAAGTATTTAATATCTGTTAACCGTTCATACGACTGCAGCCCCTAACATTCGCAATTAATTACTGAAATTTCGAATTTTGTACTTGGAATGTAAATATTTCCTATGGGCATTTAGGTCCTGTACACAAGGCGTTTTGAAAAGCAGTATGGAAATTTTTAGAGTTGAATCCTGACATCAAACCAAGTAGAAAAGTCCCTATAAACATGAGTCAAATTCCGCTTCGTTTTCGAGTTTCAGGGTTCTAACTCGGAACCCAAAATCATCTCGCGACAATGGAAACCCAAATATATATCCTTCGCGTTAAATCAGAAAATATGCGGTAAAGTTATGATGAAATTCAGGAAGTAGATTTGCCAATACGATGATTTTTACGTGCGTAAGGGCGATACAATTTGGTTGGCAGTGTTGCCAACTCGGTAGAACTTTCAGACATTGACTTAAAATACTGCCCGTCCCTTGGTATATCATACTGTGCTACTCGTCTACATTCGTAGACTCGGTCTCCTATACTTCTCAGTGCGTTACGAAACGAAGATTCTTTTCAAGTACCGGTATATCTAGTAAAATGTAAATACGAGAGAATAAGTATAATTAAACCATTAAGAAATGAGCTTTGCTAAAAAAGGAAAAATTAAATTTCCAACCATAGTAATGCTGGTCTATTTCCAATCTGCACGAATGTTTTCCTGTCTCTGAGACGATGAACGTCAGGGTACTTTAATCTATGTTGTTATATGATGTGCTTTCATTCTGAGCGTGCAATTAAACGTTCCATTGATGCCCCTCCGATATCAGATGAACGTAAAGCTGTTTAAAACGTTATTTTACTATTTACTTACTTTTAAATTAATTTCCTTTGCTCATAATTACTCTTGTTTCACATCGCTACATCAGCTGCAATTGTATTTCGCAAATACTTATTAAATTCCAGCTTTCTTTATGTTTCACTAAGTATATATCCATACTGTATTACTGCACAAAAAGTGGTCATAAGAACTACAGTGCAAAAAACAAAAGAACAGCCTAAAGCACAGACGAACTTGTATTAGGTGACTATTGAAAAGCACGAATACCATCCAAACGAGTCAGGACAGAAGTGCAGCAGAAGGTCCAGCCCGGAGGACAGTTGGTAGGGACCAGGCGCGACAGAGATGGTTGGTATATACATAAACAAGAATAGTGAAAAAACTTTATCTAGTATAAAAATACATATTATATATGCAAGCTCTAATACAGTTGGTTGGAAATACTGACATACTATGCTCTATTGTAAGTTTACCTAATATGGCCTTACTACGTGCCTTTATATAGTCCAAGATTAAACTTTATTTATCAGCGTAATAAGTCAGTGTAGTGATGACTTTCACTATCTTTTTCGGGCTAAGTGTTGCAGAGCAGGTCCAGGAATATTGAAGCTAGGCAATAGTGCACTTTGCGCATAAGTGATTTTGTCACATTATTGACATGACGCAAGGTAGGAATAAGTAGGATAGGGAAGTCTGGAGCCATTTTGTTAAAATTAATAAAGTGTAATTGCTCGTATTGCTATTTATTGTATCCGTTTCTATGAACGTTCTGCAGAAAGTGAACTATTACCTGAAGCTAAAAGGAACACAGATAACCCAATCTAATCTGAAATAAACTACCAGAATCTAACATAACTTACCCCAAACTAACCACGCTAGCCTAAGCCTTAAAATATCGAATCTACTCTGCGACACAAAGACCCCTTTTTCTTTTCTTTCTCTGATCCTTAAATTCTGTATAATCTACCATTTCTTCGTAAATTTTGATATCTGGGAGGTGACCTGCGGAATTTAACCTGAGCCTTGATTTACTGATTTTGTGTTTAACGTTCCGCTCAGCAGCGAGGCTATATGAGACATGGACCTACTGATTAACGTGGAATCCGAACATGAGCCCTCCGGGAATCGTACCGGGTCTCCCATGCCAAAGACGCGTACGCAAACCGCTTAGCCACGAAGAGTTCTGAGCAGTTACTTTATGACAATTTTAACATACTATTATAACAAAAAATAAGGCAGATATCACTTTCACGTGCTAACATTCCATAAAAGTAAACGAAATCTACGATAAATGTGTTGAATTCAGTATAATGTTCATCAACGAAATATATGCTAATTAATGTGACGAACTGCATTATTAACACCTGCATTACTTCTAATTATGTTACATTTATGAATTAAAATTAAATATTATAACACCTACTTCGACTTGCCAACAGCACTATCACCTAAACATATAACTTTCACAACTAAACCCGCTTTTCCCTCGTCTGCATCATAGTCAACTTCAACGCTTCCCTCACTTGCCATTTTCCTTCAAAATATGCACCGAGAAATGTGTCAAATCGAAATAAGGTTACGAGAACAATTGAAACACGAATAGCAAAACTGCGAGAGTATGAGCAATAAAATTATATGCTGTTTCATGACAATTTAATCTAATATCTTGGTTGAATTTGTTTCGTTTGCTAACTCAGATTTTTAAAATGTAATTTACGGTTACATCATTTGTACTTTCCCATTCATTATTTCTTTTTTCGTTCCTTATTTTTTTCTTTTATAATGAGGAAATTCAACACAGCAAGGTCACTAAAAGAAAGTTTTCTGTTTCAGGGACGATGATGCCTCAAATGATTTTAAGGCATAGAACATTATATGTGTTTAATTTATTATAAAATAATTCGATGCAGTATAAATATATGCTACTAACAAATAATTTTGATTCAACAATTCTGTCAGTTTTAAGCCGTCTCTGCTCTTGTTGCTCTGACTCAAATATGAGGACAATATAATACACAGTTTAGTGCATTCTACTGTTCAAGACACTTCATTGTATTGTAGATCATTGAAATGAAAATGAAATCTCTGTTTTACGTCCCACGGTTATGCCGGTTAGGCTAAAGGAGACGGTGATGATGAGTGATGAATAAAATGGTGGAATGAAGAAAGTGGGAGGAAACGGGAGAACCCCGAGAAAACCCATGCACACGGTGTTTGTCCACCACAAAGGAGTTGTTGTAGATCATTGTAACAGGGAAGCTTTACATGTAATAATATTAAAAAGAGTAATTTTGAAGCTCTTGAATAAAAATGTATATTTTTACTTATTTTCAGACACTAGTAAATGTATTTTGTCTACATTAAAACAAATAAACCTATTGCGCTACAGTGTGTTCAATGAGGTGAATAAGAATTATAAAATAGGCTAATACTATTAAAAGTATTACTAACACGCAATTGGATTTTAAATTTATAATTACATATTTTATTCAAAATACAAAATATTTTTAAATTTAAACAATTTACATACTTTCGATCAAAATTTGTTGAACAGAGAATATGTATAATGTATAAATTACACAATATTGGAGGAATGAGCTATGTTAGTATTTTCCTAGACACACTAATTTCATAATAATTTACTACATTCACTTTTCTGTTAAATATAGTTAAATATAAATTAGTATTCGCAATTGGATTATATGTTATCCTAAAATTTTCATACAAGTGAATGTAGCAGTAACTCGGCCTTCACTCGGCCTTCATTGACGGAGCAGGAAAAAGACACTCCTCCTTGCCATGACAAGCATGAAAATAAGTGTATAAATTCCTTCAGCTAATTTTTAAAAGAAGGTATGTAATATATGATCAAATTGATCATGTAATTTATGTATAATTACTATCAATAACAAGAACAGTTGTATCATCTTCGGTGTTTGGTTTTAATCATTGGATTTATTGTGTTTGGATTAAAGTAATTGATGATTTTGGTGTTGGTTTATTAACCTAATTCACAAAAATTAAGGCATGGTATTAATATTTCTGACACAGGGTAAGGACATGTTATTAATTCAGAGTTTTGAACAAATGGACACAACAAATGTTTCAACAAACGTAAATATTTATGTATGTGATAATTTGTAAATGTTTTAGAGTGGTGTAATGTGTCTGAATATTACAGTGACCTCATCGAGTGAATAATTTTCAAAGCAAGTCGGCACGCGCTAGCCTTACTTGCTTACGGCAGTGGAGAATAGATGTGAAACGTGCGTAAGAACTCAGATGTGTAGAAGTTGTCATTCAAGTTGCGTATAAATACAACTATAGTACCGGTACACTCCGCTTGTACGGTTTTTCTGCTGCTAATTACATTTGTACGTTTTGTAGTTTGGTATCTAGTGAAAAATATCAAGCTACAATATTTAAATAGGGCCAGCACGCGTTTCCTGAATAACATACTTTCTTGCTTTCATAAATAGGAAAAGAATGCCGAGAGGGTACTTTATAGTGACAATCCGGTGCGGGTTACAAGGCAGTTTCAGTAGGGAATATATCTTTCATTTGCCTACTTAATGATACTATAATGCTAATTATATTGAAAGCTACTTTTCTGTTCACTCACGTTGCTTTCGATTTTCTTTTCAGGAACTGTGGATATATCTCGTTACCGATAATGTAACGCGTTATTAAAATGTGTGAACTCCCAGGATTTACAGATCCCATCGTGGTGGTATCTCCAGATGAAAATAAATTTGAGAAAAAGGTAAGAAGTCTTTGTGCCTAATTATTAACAAGCATAATATGATACAATTCTTTTTCATACTGTAGATTTATATATTCGTCATAGATTAAGGACATGAATTAATTTATTTTTATTTGCTATTTATAAGAGGTAATAACGATGTAATACTATATTATGTTACCTTTATTCGTCTTTCTTTATGTAAATATAAACCAAAATAATACCCTGTTATCTGTTAATGGATCTTGATTGTTGTTTCGTACGTTCCCTCCCCCGCTGTGGACAAATTACGAAAAACATATTGATGCATTTAGGACATGCGCGCTTCAGCGTGTTCCGTTTGTGTGTGAATGTGCCTGATTGGTGTTCTTAAAGGACGTATCAGAGGCCGGATAAGGCACATGCTTCTGATTAGTCTGCTTTACCACTAGATCAGCGGTCAGGGCATTTGACTGGCATGGAAGATAGTTACCAATCATTCGTGTTTTTGGTTTGACAGTAATTAAAGAAGTGACACGTAAAGGAATGTTTAGAACTCTTATTAATGAGGTAAATTATGAATTTATTCCTAACGTCAAAAATGCATATTAATTTAATTCAGTCAGTCCTTCAATTATTAAGTCACTTCTATATTGGCTTCTTTGACTGGATTCACCTGTCCAGATAATTTTATATGAAGTTATAATTTCAGAGATTTTCAGGATTGTTTTCTTGTTTACTCGAAATATCTTTTGAACTCCTTCATGGTTATGTGGTTAGCGTACGTGCTTTCGACGCTGGAGATCCAGGTGTCACATGGACTCCCTGCTGAAGAGAACCCGAAACTCTAATCCAATCAACCGTTGAAATTTCTGTGAGCTTTGCCCGTTGGCTCAAGACTTAATTGGTATTGTAGGACAAATCCTTCTACTCATTAGTGAGCTCAAATCTGACTCTATTTAACAAACAAAGCAACTTCTTTTTGCACTTTTGCATTAACACAGGGAGTATCCTCGACTGGATAGCTGGGCAAGGTTCTAGATTACTGGTCCCCCTTCCCATTGAGCAGTAATAAAGACAGAAAACAACGTGCCCTGCGGGGCTCTAATCTGCCTTCACTCGCTAACGCTTGCTTGGCAATACTGTGTAAATTAAATGTATAAACTTTAGTACAGAAAGAAACCAATTCAGCTACTAACTTACATGGGGGACCAGTAATGTAGAACCTTCCCGATAGCTGAGATTGCATTAAAGTACACTTTACTTCATTGTCGAATTGTGTGATTGCGACTAGTGCTGACAACTTTTAAATTAAATATTCGGGACATAGTTGATATATAACGACAGAGGGAGAAATGACTCATACCATCATACACGTGAAGAGAGTGAAAAATGTGCGGTTTTTGTTTTCTGTGCTCTATTAAATATGTACTACTTATCAACAACAGTGGAATCACATATTTATAAAGTTTACGGAAAAAATGCGTACATTATTTTAAAAGAATATTGTAAATAATCAGAGGGGGAGGATTTATTGTATGGATCCATGCACAAATTCATTACATATACTTCTTTTAGAGAAAATCATCATTTTGTATCTTGAATATTCATTTTTGGGGCTTGGACTTGCATTCCTCTGTTTAGATTCACCTTAGGGAGTTTCAGTGTATGTACATGGTCAGAACTATTGTGCAAAAGACGTTAACCAACTTTTGGTAGGTGGCCACTGAAAAAGCACGAATGATATCTAATGGAATCAGAGCAGGAACACAGCAGGGAGAACCGAGCGTTGATGAGGGTGCGTCCGTAGGGAGCAGGCGTGTCAGCGAAGGTGGTATACGCATAAACAAGGATAGCGCAAAACACTGTATATAGTAAAAATTACTTGGAAAGGTTCTAGAACACAAATCCCCTCATGTAGGTCAGTAACTAGGTTGGTTCCTTTCTGTACCAAAGGTTAATATTCAACTCGCATGGTATTAACCGTCAGTGCGTGAAGGCGGGTTAGAGCCACGGAGAGCACGTTGTTTTCTGCCTTTATTACAGCTAAATGGGTAGGAGGACCTGTAGAACCTTGCCGCTTGCAAACTTGTATTCCAAAGCAACGTAACTTCTACAATTATGTGAATCCCTTAACTTTCGGACATTTCTGTAGTTGCGCGTTATGACGTTAGCACATTAACTTTAGATACTTCACTTTTTATAGTACAGGTACTAGCTACATTGTGGGCGAATCTGCCTAACACGTTCGACGTTCATTAATATAGTTTCTGAGGTTTGTAATAATGTATACATGATCAAATGTGGAAGGTTCTAAGCAAGGAATAGACTGTAAGGAAGGCATCACAAAGTGAAATAACTATGTAAAGGTAGTAAGTTAACTGATGATGCGCAGACAGAAGTATTCCACACGTAAGGGATGTACAAGTAAATGTGGAATGTATATGTAAAAAGTGTGAAAGACAACGCTGTCGGCATCATTGTGTTCCCCATCACGTGTCTCCGCGTGACCTCTTACCCGTAGTTAGGGATACAAACCTTCTGTGCTGGAATCAAGTACAGGTAAAAAGTAATTTTGTACCTGAAATTCATTAGATTTCTATATTTTTATCCCTAACGGTCAAGTCTTTTTAAATTATCCGTACATAGGAATGTAACTCTTTCAATGAACAGTTTTTAAATGGTCTAAACTTTGCAGTACACACTCCAGCTGCGCATCAATATGTAGAGTGGCTTTAAAAAATTATAGTAGAGTAGGGTCAGACTAGCTTAAGGTTAGGGAAGTTTGGACTCATTTTGTTAAAATTAATCAAGTACAATTTCTTACATCTGCATAAGGACAGCAACTGCAGCGGGCATTGTAAACTTCATTCTGTCAATGTACAAAAGAGTTTGCTTCATAAATAAAGAAGTAAAATATGGTGCATTGATTGTACAGATTCATACATAAATTAATTTAATATACTGTAGACTTCGTTTGCCATTTATTCGTTACAGTGGAACCCCGAAGGAGCAATAGTATGCTAATCACAAAAAGAGTATTGTGCAAAAAAAAAGTACTGATCAACGTGTGCTAGATTGCCACTATAAAGCACGAAAGCAACCAGTTCAGTACGGTTGAGTTACAAGGGGTGATACCTTTTTCTTCGCCATTGCTCACAACTCCAGCCTGAACAGTTTATATGTTCTACTTCACTAGCACCTTACTGGTTCCGCCTTCATAACTTTACATACTGCCTTCAACTTTGCCTGAATCATCTCACTTCTTTTTGTATACTGTGCTTCATGGCTACCTTATGGACGAATCTATGTGTAACGAGTTACACTTTAATGTATTGCTATGTGCTTATTCGTCTCTCAGGTAAAAGGATAAAGTATTTCGTCTGTTAAAATGTTGCTAGAAATTTGTTCTGTACATTTTACAAGTATGTGGATCCATGCAATCAATCGACACCGAAAATACAATTAATCTATCCATTAGATATATCGGTTCTAGATTATAAATCTGCATCGCAAGAACCGCTAAACTTTTCTATGTGCCCTCCGAATCCTTACGGGATTTTTATTTTTTAGGTTTAATTTCGGTAATCAATCATGTTGCCATCATTTGTCACACAAGTTAAAGAACTTAGACTTCACAGAGCCTTTTGCATGTGCTTTTGAGAGAGATCACTAAGTATACCGGTCATATCAAAAGTTCGAGGCCATAGGTAAACTCTGTTGTGAGTGAAGATATGAAAAAAATTGAAAGAGGTTGTTGGAAATAAGAGATTT
The DNA here is from genome assembly GCF_964235325.1 of Thermobia domestica. Taxonomy (NCBI): domain Eukaryota; kingdom Metazoa; phylum Arthropoda; class Insecta; order Zygentoma; family Lepismatidae; genus Thermobia; species Thermobia domestica. The sequence goes on along the minus strand of NC_137463.1, from coordinate 114,326,364 downwards.
TCAGTCTAAAATAATTGAAGTTTTCCAATCGCACCAGCTGTTTAAACTCCACTTTGCTAAGGCACCCTATGTTTAATGATAATGACAAAGTATGAATGCCGGTTCAGTAGGCTCTTCTAAAGAAACGTAAGAGCACGCAAGGTAACACGAGGGACGTGCACACGGGAACCTAGATACGTGTATGAAGTTGGCTACCCCCACTTTCAAATTTCGATTCGAAACCAAACTTTTTATTTGTTATTGATTGTTTGAAGAGAAAATTCTTTCGAGAAATATTAAGTCATTTACAAAATAAAGTTTGGTGGGCCAATTGCATACTCGTATTTCAAATTTCGATCCAATGTCACTCAATCTTTTATTTTTCTTCGTTTATTGATTGTTTTGAAGAAACGCATTAAAGAAATTTTGATAACAAAGTTAATGGTCAGCTTCACGATTGCCCAGAATTCCAAATTTCATTCGAAGCAGATACGGTTAAAAATAAGAAAAGAAACACGATCAATAACGTACGTAGAAGTTCGTCAAGTGGAGGTTCAGAGGGTTCACGGTGCGAACTTCATATAATTTCAAGTGCTTGTGTATATGAACAGAAAATACTATTTGAAAGCAGCAATCATTGTATGATAGTTCAATGCATTATATTTCATTAACAATTGAAAAAGACCAATAATAGTAATAATAATGCCTGAGACGAATACAGATTCAATAACAAACCATATTTCGTTATTTTATTTTAAACTTTGAAATTAAGAATTGAAACTACAACGAATACGAATTGAACAATAACGCAATGCTTTATATTTCTTCATACATTACAAATTGAGAAGAAAGATTGTAATACTATTTGAAACGAACAAAGGTTGAATAAAAAAGAAATAGTCCTTCATTCTCCCTTTATACTTTAAGCAAGTAACAGTGTCACATGTACACTACGTGATGGACTTTGGTTTCTATACCATGATATTTTAAGTATTGAAATCATAAGTGATAGATTTATATCGCTTCCTGTTCTAGTAGAGATGTTAGAGTGGAGATAGCATATATTCTTAGGATGGTTAATTGATTGCAGAAAACAGCTTCGTGCTATATAGTATCGTTTTCGCTGTATGAAGTTCAATGCTGAAACCCTACTTTTATCATTTTTGTTGTATGTTCTGCAATATTGAGAACCGAAACCGCCTGAGCTACCTTTGACGAACTTCTGCATACGTTACTGATTGTATTTCTCTGCTTATTTTTTTACAGTTTTCTGCTTTGAACCAAATTTAGAAGTGCAGGGCCAGCGTGAAGGTGACCAACTTTATCAAAATATCTTTAATGCTTTTCGATTTTTCTTGTAAACAATCAATAATAGACGAAAACTAAATTATTGATTTTGAATCAAAATTTGAGACCCATGTGAAGTTGGCTCACTGACTTTTATATTGTAAATGACTCTTAATATTGCTCGAAATGAACTATTTTCTGTTCAAACCAATCAATAAGAAAAGAAAACCAAACGATTCTTTTGAGTATTGGCTTGAAATTGAACAGTAGAAAAAGCAGTGTGAAGTTGACCTCTAAACGTATCCTGCAAATATATCTTTTTGTATTTCGAAACCAGTTTTTTTTTTTCTTATTCAGAACAGTTAACAGTAAACGAGAAAAAAATTCTTCATTAACTTTATTTCGTAAATATATTCTTACGATTTTCGAAATAATAACAAATCCATATCAAGCGTGTGATTTTGGCTTTGAATCGAAATTTGTGAGTAAAAGAACCAGAGTGAATTTGACCACATTCTAATTTTATTTTGTAAATATATCTATTTTCACAACAAAAGATTTTGTTTTCAAAACAACCAATAACAACCGATTAGCTTCAGTTTTGAATCAAAATTTGAAAGTGGGTCTAGTGTAAAGTTGCATCATCATTTATTTTGTAAACACTATTTTATGTTTTTCGAAATAATCAACAACAAATGCATATCAAACGATCAATTTTGGTTTTAAATGGAAATTTGTAAGTGGAGGGACCAGGGTAAATTTGGCCATCCTAACTTTTTTTAAATGTCTCCTTACGATTTGAAATTACGGGGGGCCAGTATGAGGTTGGCTGTCCCAATTTTTTCTTAAATATTTCCTTACGTTTTTCAAAAAAAAGAAATTAAATTAAATTAAATTAATTTAAAAAAATAAAACTATTTCATCTTCAAAATAATCAATAACAAACAAGAAGCAAACGTTTGACTTTGGTGTCGAATCAAAATTTCAAAGTGAGGAGTCCAGTGTGATGTTGGCTCTCCTAAGTTTATTTTGTAAATATCTTCTTACATTTTTCGAAACAAACTATTTTTCTTCAAAACAATCAATAACAAATGGATTTTGGGTATTGCCAACAATACATATGCTGAGTCATGTCCTGTGTCATCACTTGTAACTGCAACACTTGTGGTCGTGTTTTGAAATGTGACTTCTGTAAACATTCAAAGTTTGTCTTTACTTCGGTGATATACTTTTACTTCTTGTGACAGAATAACAGACCAGTTTTTAGCAAAATTACAGTGAAATATTAATCATAATTGTTCAACCTCTACACATCCTTTCACTTCTGTAACGTATTGCAATTTCTTCAGATGTTGGTGTGTCACTGATTTTACTATCCATTTCCCAAATTCCTCAATGAAGGTATCAATGGCAACAGTTTTTAATGAATTTATTTTCCTCCCATGTTGCATATGTGACCTCAGAAAAGTCGTCTGCTGTTTTCCATACCAAGTATCTATAAAGCAGTCACCACACTCCAAGTATCTTTCCATAACAATTATCTTTCTTTCCAGAGCAGTCACTACACTCCTGAAACAGACAAATCAACATTGTACATCACAATTGTGTCATGTCACGCCTTCAGGAAAGTTCCTCGAAGTCACCACGCAAAGTTCAAAACTAGCACAATATACACACAGATATCTCTAGGGGATGGTACTTAAATCATAATGCATGAAATTTATACCTTCCAATGTGGAATATTGAATATTCCTTCTTATATATGGCGAAAGTTTCTTTAATACTGCGTGTCATGAATCTTTCTATTTCACAACTTTTTGTTTTGCAACTGTTACAGTGATAGTATCTTTTTTTCTTTGTTGACGCTGTGGCGAGAACAGTCTAATTTCTTTTCCAGATAAAATAACTGCATTTGACATTTGCATCATTCAAAGGGTGACCGTAATATGGATCAGGTTTTCGAAACACTTTTTGCAAATGTCACACTTCTTGTTTTTGTCCATCATGTATTTTATAGCAGATGGAATGTGGAAAATTTATACCTTTGAAAGAAACTCTTCGATAATTGTTGGTACTTGCATAGTTTCATTGTAGGATTCACATGGTTCAACACCTGAATTGATGTTTGATTTAAATTCCCGGTAAGTTGCAGAGACCTTTTGTTTTACATTCTTCTGAAGATTGAATTTCTACTTTGAAAAGTTTGGTCAATTTTGCAGTGGTGTACTCACGTACAGCTACAGTAACTTTGCTGTACTTTCTTGATGCATATAGCTTACGACTTGACTTCACTGACTTACAACATGGCTTCTTCACAGGATCAACATTAACTTGTATTGCTAATTGATTCAGGAAATGTAATTCTTCTTCTGCAAATACAAAATATTAATTTTCTGCACCGTGGGTGTCTGCTTGTCAGTGATGATATTCTGTGAAAGCATTTAGGACACAGAAAGTAATCACTAAAAACAACTTGACTTTGTAACAGTTTTGAAATGAGCATTCGTACTCCCAACCTGAATGTTTTATTTGCTGGTCACTCGTTTAAGAGTATTCAAGTAGTCAGCACACTTCACTCTTGTGTGACGCCAGCCAGAAAAGACATTTCAAACTCTGTTCTTTCCACAAAACACTGCACAATTCAGTCAGTCAGGAGGATCTTCACAAAAGCTTACAGGCGCACCAGAAATTTGGTGAATTGCTCTCTTTGTTTGCCTGTTGACATCTGAACCGTGAAATCACGTACCTTCCTTTTATATGCTAAGTCAGTTATCTGTATGGTTCCAGGATGTTCTAGAAGGTTCTGTTAGATTGTGAAATTATCTGGATAATTCTAGATTGTTCTAGAAGATTTTGTGGCATATTTCAATTGAGTAGTTCCAGAATGTTCTAGAACAGGATTTTTCAACTTGTGGTACCGTACGTGCACCATTGGTATTCGGAAGCTGTTGTTAAGAACGTGTGATTTATGGTGATGTTAATTAATATGGTTTGGAGGTACGCCAATGAGAAAGGTTGAGAAACTTGTTTTAGAAGGTTCTGTTACATACTGGAACAATCTGGATGGTTTCATATGTTCCAGATCATGATTTGGAAAGTTTCAAGTAAAGAGAATCCAGAAGAATAAAAGGATTTCATTAGTTTCAACCTAGTTTAATTTATGTTTTTTATTCCATGTTATTGAGCACGTTGTTACGAGAGTTATATATATATATATATATATATATATATATATATATATATATATATATATATATATATATATATATATATATATATATATATATATATATATATATATATACACAAAACCGTCATCGGAAACTTTAGAACCAAATTGACGTATTCTCCCTTTCAGGATATGTAGTTTCCTTAGAGATACAATACCTGTAAAATTGTCAAAATTTTTGGGATTAGTGCTTCTGAGATTATATATATATATATATATATATATATATATATATATATATATATATATATATATATATATATATATATATATATATATGTAAACTGCAAACAAGATATTAGGCACGGAAGTCAAAACATGAACATTGTTTATGGAACCTCTTTAAATCAAAAGTGTAAGTTCTTTTCTTCAGAGAATGTAGTACTGTATGATACTAATCAAATAAAATAAAAAAAAAGAAAGAAAAGAAAAGAAAATCAGTATTTGGTGTGGGATTTTTAAAGAAAAGAGATCAGAAGGTTACAACACGAGAACTTACACATATTTCCAAAGAGAGAAAATCATTTGAATCAGTAAATTATTTTCTCTCAAATAAAACAGAAAGCAACAATATAACTTGAATAGTTTCAAAGATAGAGCATTTTAATATTTTGCCGAAATTTACACTGGCAAATGGCGGCGCATGAGGCGAATTGTATTTCGGGCCAGTTTTTTTTTTCTTTTTACCTCCCTCCTCAAAAAAAAAAAAAAAAAAAAAAGTTCCTTAAATTTTCCTGAATTGTAATGTCCTTTTAAATTCAATAACAACTGAAGGTATCAATCTCCTCCTGAACTGATATGGATTATATGCCGCTATATGATAGTGGGAAATTTTATTGCAGACTTCGAGTATCTGCATTTCTATCCCCTTTGGTCCATGTTTTAGTTGTTGTATTGCGACCATTTTATACTAACATAATTAACATATAAAATTCAGTTGTCTTTTTTATCTTTTTTTTCTAACATGTTACTTAGCAAGATTGTGATATGTAGTTGTGGATTGAAGTTACTTAAAAACTGCTCACAAACTATTTATTGTTACTTATATATTAAAGAGGAAATAGCTGGTTGTATATCACACCATTTTTTTCTGTAGGTGCAAAAGTTTTTACACAAAGAATGGAAAAATGCACAACAGAAGTTGACTCAGTGGCTAAGCATGAACTTCAAGAATGGGTAGCGTTTGGGAAACACATCGATACGTAAGTCGGCGATTAGAATTCGATTCACAGTCCAGTCGTGCATTTTTTCACTCTTTGAACACCTATTGTTACTTTTGTCGAGGTGGATGGTTGACCTTCGAGCTAATATGATGCCGTACATATGAAGTACTGTTAATATTATATGGTAACTTTAAATATATTTTCCTGAATATTGTGTAACAATTCCATTTCTAACTTAGTAGGTTAGATAAAAGCTTGTTAGATCCTTTTGTTGCTATGCTGATCCAACCAAAATTAACATTATCATCCTCCCTACGATCCGTATTTACATTATCTTTCTGTCTTGTTGGTCTGTTCAAAAAGCGCCCCAGACAGAGACTTCCTACCTAGAATTTCTTCGGTTCTTTACAATTAGTTCATGTCAACTGATAATGTGAGTCAGTCAAACTTAGAAAATTTTAAGGCTTAACTGCAGACAAATCTTCACCTTGACAGGTGTATAGAAATTGATAGTTTGTATATTTTCTGGGGAAACCACTGAATATCTTACCAATACTTATAGAACATAAATTCTCTTGCACCAGAACTCATCTTTAAAGACAACCCGTAGTCCCTTAGTGGTTTGCCTACTTCGAATAACCATTTTTTTCCTTCACCTTTCCATACGTTTTTACCTTTTTAACCTTTTTCAGACGCAAGTCAGTGAATATGAGGGTCGTGTCCCTCGAAAGTGCTACTGTTTTGTGATGTATAGCGGTGAATATTAAGTATCTTTCACTTACTATTGTAACTTTACTTCCATCTCTGGTGTATGTAGGTTTTTGGTTCGATCCCAGTTCACGCCAAGTGGGCTTTGGGGTAGACAAATGCCGTGTGCTTGGGTTTTCTCGAGGTTCTCCCCTTTCCATTTCTTCATTTCATTCGTTTCTTATTATCATAGTCTCCTTTAGCCTATATGGCATAACTGTGGGACATAAAACTGAAATATGTATTTACAATTTTACTTCAAAAAATTGAGAAAAACAGCACGGCTTTCCTTCATCAGCAGACTAAGACTTCTAATCAAACATGTGATGGAAAGATCTCAGGTCTTGATTACTGTATTAGCTTCTTACCGAGTTAGGTAATTGTTAATGAAGTAGGAGTATTATGTATATGATTGTTTTAGTATCGTGGTTAAAATTAACCTTTGATATAACAAAGAAACTAGTAGCAAAAATACATAATGCTGTAATAGTTATATCTGTATAGTTTTTGATTCGACTGCAAAGAGAATCTTTCCAGGGAATGATGAATGTAACAATTGCACTTCGCTACGACCAAAAGTACTGAGCCCATCGAACTGAAATTTAGTGTTCAGGAGGAGACTAAGAAATGTCGAAGTCTAAAATAACTACTGAATATAGGTTTAAAATGTGGTTGATAAACCGCAGAAAACTGTATTTTATGTATATAGGGCGAGTTTGTAACTTCGTGCCTATAAATCAGAAACGACTGCAGATACGAGGATAAAACACAAGTTCAGATAGGAAAGTGTCAGGTGGTGCAAAGAATAAAGCATTTTGCTTTACCCCCAGGGTTCTCTTAGAATCACGTGAAAATTTCAGAAGGTAAGGTATGTCATTTAATTAAACTTTCAAAAGATAATGAAAGGACAAACCACTTCTGTAGGGAAAAGAATTCGTGTAGGGCACTATTTACGAAATGATGACCATTTAAATGTGAATACTTGTACAGTCAGGCAAAACGTTCAGTTCTTTTATAAACTACAAATGACTGAAGATAAAAAAGTGAGATAGGGAAATGTTATAGAGTACATTGAATTGAGCATACTTTTTGTTCTACAGGGACTCCAATCATGTGATAACGGGGAGTCACTCGAAATTTTAAATGGGAAAGTGTCATTTGATACATCATTGAGAAGACCATGATGAACAATTTCGATTTCTGTTTCACAACTGAATACTTGTGGGTGATCGTCTGAATTTTGTTGTGATATCTGCTTTGGTTTTGGTGTCTTTCGCGTCTGTCCTGTACTAATAACTTCTGTAAAGAGCTCATAATTGCATGGTGGTTATTTCCTAAGCGCCCCACACGGAAACAAAAATTCTACAAGTTCTTGTTTTATCCAATCACATGCCTTCCTATGTAAAATTTTCGACTGATTCCCAGTGCCCTATGATAGGCGTCTTTTGAAACAAACCAATTCGTCTTCAGCTATTTGTGATTTATTTTATAAGTACCGGACGTTTTATCTGACTGTGCAAAAAGTCACATTTTAATAGTGGCCGTTTCGTTAACGGTGCCTCGCACAGAAAAAGAAAAAATGTCACAAATGCTGTTTTCTTTGCATGTAGTTTTTAATGATGTCAAATAGCATACCTACTCATTTACATTTTCGTTTAAATTATGGATGGCCAACTCCGGAAAATTTTGGCCATCACTAGTTTAAACCGTAGTGCCTCATCCTAAAGGGCACGGGGGACAAACAGCACACTCCATTGAATGCACCATATAACATTTTCCTTTCTCACTTTTGGTTTCACCTTTTTATTTTCAGGCCTTTGTGATTTATAAGCATTTGAGGTTTCACCTACTGCAAGTACTCAACTGTAAATGATGGCCATTTGATAAGCATTGCCCCACAAAAAAATCCTACAAAAGTTGTTTGATTTTGTAGTATTTCTGCAGTTACATATCTAATAACATGCCTTTCCATTTGAAATTTGAGTATCCTCTTAGGGCCATCTAACAGCGTGTTCTGGGGGTAAATCAAAGTGTTCCACTTGATGCATTACCTGCCACTTTGCGATCTAAGCTTCTGTTTCTTCCTTCTATTTCCAATCGTGTCTTATATTTAGACATTGGACGAAACTACAGACACACCCTATATATTATCTATAAATATACATACAGTATATGTGTGTGTCTGTTCCAGCATAACTGTGAAACGTCTGGAGCAATTTTCCAAAATTAGTATACGTATTGTGATAGCCTTCCCTTTATACTCTTCTAAACAAACCCTTTTTATTCTATACAAGAATAAGTAGTGAGAGATCTAATTTGCAGTGTTAGCAACTTCACCAGAATTAACTAATTTACGGTATATCTCAATTCTTCTTCTCCCTGTACCTTCCACTGTACTTTCCCGACAGTGCATACACTAAATTTATAAAGGGATCTAGAATCATTTACTTTGCTCTGGTGGACTTCCTTCTCTTTTCTTTTAACTAATCGAGAAGCAGGTTTTCACAATTCAGCTCGTTTATCATAAAATATACTAATTGTCTAAGGGGAAAATGTATTCCTTATAAATCTAAAGTTTCGGGAACGATTTTAAGACAGAAATCATTAGACACCTTTTAAGATATTAGTTTATTTACGAAAAGAATGTGTTTGGTTTATGAACTTCTTGAACTAAACTCTTTTGGTTCGTGGCTAGAAATTTCAAGTATTTTGCATCTCTAATTAATTTAATCAGACATTAAATCAAGATGGGTCTCTGGAGTTAATAGCCCGCGTTTATTTACAAGCTGCTAATACACTTCTTCAATTCGTTTTATAACAGCACTACTAATCACTTATAGAGTGCGTCACCTAAAATCCTGTCGTGGAACTCATCGGACCTAGATTCCGTTCCACTTAAGGAAACTCGCTAATTTAATCAAGCGAGGTGAGGTTAAGGTATATTTTGGATCCGTATTTTGAATCCCAGGAAGAAGTATCAATTTAGGAATTATTCTCTATCAGCTTCGTCTGTGTTTCAAGACTATTCATCAATAAATGTAGAATCCCGACTGTAGAATTCCAACAAAACATAATTCGAAGTCATCTTTTATCATACAGAAACTCTTTAATTTAAAAAAAGAATAATTTCCTTGTCCATTATTCCGAAGTTTTTTTTTTTTCTGATTCCTCAGATTCGTGGCCCACTTCCCTGTCATTATGTTTACAAACTGGGTAATTGAATGAGCGTGTTAGCGTGCAGGCAAGGACTTGCATCATAAGATGTAGTTGAATCTCAGCTGACGGAACATGTCACGCTTACATGTTCTTTGATCCTAGTATATACTCATATACACTACTTAGTTATTTTGTATGAGTTCTTGGTGAATTTTAGTTTCTTATATACAGGGCGGATCATTTATCTTGAAGCGCTCTTGGAACTTGTGAACTAATAAATAAAAATGTTGATAGTTAGCACCATGCAAATATCGGCAGAGAGACGTAATTTGGCATATTCTACAATACCATCAGATTAACAGTATTTCCAACTCTGACAGAAGGTTGTAGTTTTTCAAATGGTGCTACGTCAGGTTATTACAAGTTTTAAATATACATATTAAACTCAATCATACGATCCCATACTTATTATTCGGTGTTGCGAACTAGAGACTATAATATCACAAATGTCCAAATTTTGGATATTTCTACAGAAGTAACGCAAGTGAAACGGACAGGGCAACGCACATCTAAATTAGTGTCGAATACTGCGATCATATATGATGTATTTCTAGTAAATAAAAAAGTTGCAAGGAATTTATTTTTTAAATGGCTTTATTTCTAAAACATCACATCTAATCTGAATGATTTTCGAGAGCCGTAAATATCATAATGCCAGTCACAACAATTTGGTATATGATTCTTCCGAAGATGAGTAAAAGTTGCTACGCTTCATGTTATTGTTGTTGCTTTCTTTGATTCTTTGACATTACATCAACAGTTTTTGGTAGTTGTAATTACGAGGGAGGATTAGAAACTAAGGTTACAAGGGCGATATTTCTAGAGTTCCGTCTATTATAGAGGAACGATGAATGTACGGTAATTGTAATACATGGAGTTGGCAACAGTGCAGAGTTTGCAGATTCAGCCACCCGCCACGTGCAGCGCTAGTTGTAGGTAAACACAAATGGAGACCCATTTGGAAAAATGATCTCGCGAAATTGTCCGCTCAGATATTTGATTTCTGCGGGCGAAACATGTAACCGCGACTAAAATTCACCGGCAGCTAGTAGAGGCTTGCGGAGAAACTCTAGTGTCTCGTTAGCATGTCGCAGAATGATGTCGAAAGTTCGTGACTGGTAGAGAAACAAAACGTCACCGACCGACGCAGAGCGCAGTGGCCGACCCAGCACGGCATCAACAGACTTGAATACAGCTCGCGTGGAGGAGCTGATTCACGACAACGGCATCTGATGGCAGAATTGGGAGTGTCGTTCGTTAGCGCCTAGGAGGCCGTCGCTTCAGACGAGGAGGTGAAGCACTTCGTGACAACGTAGCTGAACAACCAAGGACAAGATTTTTATCAGGAGGGAATTTTCGAACTTACCCCACGATGCGACAAGTGCCTCAACTGATACGGAGACTGTCCAAACATAACCTAACGTATGTCCTATCTGTTGGCTGTATTGGTTGTATGAAATAATATATACACGCTTCACTACACGCTTTGTAACCTTACTTTCTGATCACCACTCGTACGAGTACTTCTCGCAAATACGTGATCTAAAGTACTATTGCAAGCTTTAACGATGTTAATTATGTCTCCAGAAGGGTTTGAGATCAAATTCCTGCAAACGTCATTATGATCTTTACGGTTTACGGCATTATGCTCGTTATGGTTTTTACGCCTATTGAATACTAAATACGTAATTGGATATGATACTTACATAAGCACTTTTTTGAAAGAAAAACTTTTGAAAAAATGAAATTTTTAATCTGTTGTAACGGGGTTTGTATTTATTCGAAACATCTCATCATGATCACAGTGTTCGACACTAAGGAACTGTGGGCGTGTATTGCCCGGCCCGTCTCACTTGTGTTATTATTGTGGAGGTCTCCAAAATTTGAACGTTTTTGATACTGTAGCGTCCCCAGTTTGCAATACCGAGAAATACATGCAATATTGTAGGGTGTTTTTGTTTAATACATAGATTTGAAATTTGTAATAGCCTCACGTAGTGTCATTAAAAAAGCTGTAACTTTATGCTGGGTTGGCAACACTGTTAATCTGGTAGTGTCGAAGTATATATCAAACAATATCCCTCTGCTGATTTTAAAATGGTGCAAAATTTCAACATTTTATATGTATTAATTTAAAAGTCTCAAGAGCGTCTCAAGTGTTATTTTTTGAGTTGAAGGAACATATTATTTAAGTGTGTAAAATACATTTTTGTTATTGTGATAGAGCGTTTTACAAGGAAGCATAGTAAATAATGTGTATTTTCATATGAACGTAACATTGTTTCTTATTTTTTCTATACACACCTACGCCAAGAGCTATGAGTATGTGAATACTTGTGTGAGACACTGTAGTTAGCGCGTGAATATATAAAACTGTAGGTGCATTTTGTATCGTGTTGTATTGTAGTATTGTGTATTTTTGCTACTATCTTCTTCGTTATTAAAGGTGGATTTATGCTGCGACATATAATATTCCTACCTCATTGTTACCTTTCCACGTAATTCTACAAAACGTAGATACAGCAATCAATATGTTAAGTTTTTTCCATCACATGTTTAATTAGAAGTCTTACTCTGCTAATGAAGGAAAGCCGTACTGCTTTTCGAAATATTTGGAAGCTATTACGTATCGTCACAGCATATACCTATTACGAGAAACACGAAGATGGGTAAAGTTAATTTAAATAAATGTTTTCTGCTCTATATAAATACCACTTATTTGTCTTCCAATGCACCATAATAGGAGAGTAAAAGTTAAAATTGGGAGAAGAGAGTGCCCTAAAATTTAGAAAACACTATAAAAAAGGGAAGCATGTTGTGACTTCTTTACAGGACTACACAAGACTATGGGATTGTTTCCAGCTCTATGCTGCTGGAAACACAGGACTTTGGATGAAAGCCCCAACACTGGTTCTGAAACTGTTGTAATCGACTTTTAGTTCATAATCATTTGTAGGTTCTAGATGATGTTATTTTAAGATCTTGTCTTTTTTCACGGTCATTTTAAAAGCAAAGTAAGTTTTTCTTTAGTTTAGATACTCCCAAGTTTTTAAAAATGGAGGTGGTAATGTTCCATACACAGTGTGCACTCTGAAATAGGATATAAACAATTGCTGACGAAGTAGTGACTATATTTTTGTTTTTCGTGGAATTGATAACAGATTTAGAGTAGTTGACCACAATTTCCAACATACGTGACCTTATAAGGATATGATATTGACATTGATTTTCCGTTAATACATCTCTTTATTTTGAAGCTGGCTTTTGACTAAACTTTGAGCTACATAGCTTCACTTTTTCTATATAATTTCATATGCACAGCTTCATGCTTCTGTTTGCTGAAGAACTGGAGTTTATTAGATTATCACTTTCGAACTTTATCACTTAAATACTCGCGTTAAAAAAAAAAAAAAATGTATGCTATAGGTATAGCTATAACATATATGATTTCACCTTGTAATTGTGAGTTTTAAAATGTTAGTAAAATTATCAGACATTTTCTGTCATACGAAGTAAATCAGGGTGTCTATTGGTCACGAAAGTCAAGAAAAAGTCACAAAATTTAGCTTTTGGGTCACGATTTTTTTTTTTTTTTTTTTTTTTTTTTTTTTTTTTGATCTGTACAAACATAAGTATAGACTGGAAAAGTTTGTTCTATAAAACGTAAAAATTCACCACCAAAAGTGTCTATGGTCGGCTTTAGACAGTACCAAATCACAAGCAAAGCACGCTTCTATCGCACACATGAATATTCGGCCCAATTCACAACCAAATTCGCTCTAAAGAATGTTCCTAAATTTTATGGCTTGGGAAAGAAAAGTTCACGAAAAAGTCATGAAATTTCATTTTGGAATTTTAGTAGACAGCCTGTAAATACTCAATTTGATCCAGAATCGAAAGAATTCCTTATGTTCCTATCCTTTCGCTTTAGAAGATCTGCATGTTAGAAGTGGTTATCGTTCACGCTTTGAGATCGTAAGGTCCTGAATGTTAACCATTTTCATAGATTTATTCCAGGGTTTTCCCTCAATCGTGTCAACTAAATACCAGAGCCTGGAATGGTACTTGTAGTGTATAAAACTGGGAAACTTCCTTACATAGAGAATTCCTCTCATGTTTCAATTGTTAATTGTTTCTAGTATAAAATGGTGTCACAGTTGTATCTGGTATATTGTTAATAAAATTTAGTCAAGTACATCCACTCGACAAGAGGTAAACAATAGGTTTTATTCATCTCTGTTCCAGTGAATGCTCTTTGTGATCATTTTTCCAGTGTGTGTGTGTTTTGTTGTAATGTAACTTAACATAATGCAAGTGCCTGCAGCCAACCTCCCTTCCCAATTCCAGTTGATTAATTTCATGGTGTACAGTACGTAACAACGATGGAGGAGGAGGAAGCAGCATGCGAAGAAGACACTTACTTGACTCCAGTGCATAAAGAGAGTATTCATATGTCAACACTTAGTTTGTATCACAGTGCACAGGATGTTGCTGACGCCAAACCGAAATTCGTAGCTGTAAATAATGTGTCTGATAAACACAGTCACGCTGATGGGGCAGATGTGATTGTAGCAGTGGAGGTGAGACCTTGCATGCCACATACACCCAGGCTTGCATGCAGCCAGCAACAGAGAAAAAGGTCACCGTGTAATCGTAGCATGCATGCACAATCATTTACCTGCCCTGATCCTAAAATGAGCAAAAGTAGGAAAGAAATAAAAGTTAATATTGATCAACCATACATGAATATTGCATGTGTTAAACACTGTACACCCTTTCTAGAGAATGTTTCAGAAGAGAATGTAATTATTGGTAGTATGGTTTTTATGACTAGAACAGCTCGTAATGCGTGTCCAATTCTCATTAGATTCGATAATACAGTTAAGTGGCACGGTGGTTCAGTGATAGAGCTCTTACTTCTATTGCCTAGGGACCCTGATTCGATCCCCAGACAATATCGTCTGTCTTGCACCTTCTCATTCTACCAATTTTTCTATCATTCTCTTGCCTTAATTATTGTCTCCTTTAAACTAAAGGGCAATTATAGGACGTTAACTGTATTATCTGGTGGTGGTATTAGAAAGATAAAAATGGATAAATGAATTATGCAAGTACAAAATGTGACAAATAATTATAAAATACAAATACCTAATTAAGAAATTACTGCTTAAATGATCCAGTTAATAAAAAAAAAATGCAAACAAAAGTCGACAAGAATTTGTGGAACACACACTTGAATTAAAATTTTCAAAATTGTTTCATTCGTAATTAACATATCATTTTGTCTGCAATGTTGGCATAAGATAGCACGACGTATTTTTTAAGTATAGTTAATTTTATTCTAAACTTGTTTATTGTAATATGTTTACACATATATAAAATTCATCAGCTCAGAATCCCACATTGCGAATGCTATAATGTTTGAAAATTTCAGCATCATGGAAGAGGAAGGTTTGCATAATTTAGTTTTAAAAGCACTGGTCTGGCGGATGGTAGTGTGACAATATTTCACATGCTATTGAAAACAAGTCTCCATTTAACATCACTTCTATGTATATTTGCGGTACGTTGTAACAGTCACTTGCTTGGGATTGGGCATGTTGTGTGTTATCAAATAGTATTGCATGGCTCATTTGTCACAAGATACAGCCAAGCGATTTTCGTTATCATTGAAATCACTTAGTAATTTCCCTTGTACGAGAATTAGGATGTTTTTCTCAGCATGAACGACTATTTGCACTTTACCATAAATTCGTATTTATATTTTCGTAATTATTTGTCACGTATTCATTGGTTGCGTTATTCAAATAGTTAATAAACCCAACACAAATTGACCTTTCATAGCTTTCACTGTAGGTGTTCATGTGGCATTTCAAACAACTGTATCTGTAAATCTAAGAATTAAGATATTTGTGTTAATTTCGTATCTTGAATGCTGTAATAAAATAATATAAACTCCTGAATCACCCTAAATTACTTTGTCATGTTGACGAGCTGACATTTTTCCTTCTGTGTGACCCGACTTAAACCACCATATTATATTTCTTTGTTATATATGCATGTGAAAGAGGACATAGTTACCCAGATTTCTTCCTAAATATCTTTGTAGATGTTGATCCTATTTTTTATATTGACCTAGTCGTACGTAATGGAGGTTTGAAACTAAAAAATCTTAACTTTGTCAGGGGTATATATATATATATATATATATATATTAGGGATGGCCAAAATTTTCCGGAATCCGGATTCCGGAAATTTTGTTTTCCGGAATCGGAAAATTTACTTTCCGGAATTCGGAAAAATTCCGGATTTCGGAAAAATTCCGGATTTCGGAAAAATTCCGGATTTCGGAAAAATTCCGGAATTCAGAAAAAATCCGGAATTCGGAAAAATTCCGACATTCGGAAAAAATCCGGAATTTAGAAAAAATCGGAATTTTTCCGAGATCCGGAATTTTTCCGATTTTACTTTCCGGATTCCGGAAAGTAAAAATTCTGGAATTGGCCATCCTTAGCTAGTAGCTGTTAAAAGAGAAACACAATAATGAATAGGCTATATATACTGTATTAATTTCTTGTAGTTGGATATGTCTTTATCATTTACGTAGACAATTGCTACTGCAGTTATTTACTACTTTATGAGAAAGGTCTTATTTTCACACACAAAAAAGTCGCCGGTATGTCTCAAACATTATCGCGTTCCCACCTGCAGCTGCTTCAAAGCACTGCAAACTACTTTTTAACCAGGCGAAAGGCATTGAAGGAAAATAAATCTCAACAAATATTCTAATAACATTCGCTTATTGTCAACATACCTACAGTGAGCACAGAAAGTGTTCGTACACCGTGCATACTTTATATTGAAAACAGCTAGCATGAGAACGGGAGGTGGAAAATATATATATAACCAGATTTAAGACTACACATTCATACATTTTATTTCTATATACAAGAGAAAGGCCAAACAAACACAATCACTGTTTTGTTCAGAAGAAAAGAGAGAATTCCTTTTTTGTAAACGCAAAAAGTCACCGTACACTTATGCTTGAATTAATGCTTATAAAGTATATTACGTTATTTAATATTTTGTGGGATTACCCTGTGCGTTAATGATTGTCTGTAGTCTTCGTGGCATTGATTTCACCTGTAGTAGTTCGTAGTTCTGTAGCTTCGGGACTGATTATGTCCCATTCTTCTTGAATAGCTTTTCTTAGGCCTTCTTTAGTAGACAAGCTGTGCCTTCTGATTCTTGTCTCCAGAACAGATCATAGATGTTCTATGGGGTTCATGTCTGGGGATTGGGGAGGTGTGCGAAGCTGTTTCAAGGTATTATAGAGTCAGGGGCGGATCCAGAGGGGGACGATCGGGGCGATCGCCCCCCCCCCCACAAGAGGAAACTCTTATTTTATATATAAATAAACCCATCCATAACAAGTTTGGAGCTCTTAAAAGTAGCAGTATTACCGCCGACCGCCCCCCCAGAAGTCCGTCCTGGATCCGCCCCTGGCAAACCTTGCAGACAGGCCTCGTTCAACAGTACAAACAATAATTGCGATGTATAATGTTTCTATCACTGTGCGAAACCATAAAATAATAATAATAATAATAATAATAATAATAATAATAATAATAGGGTCTAATAATAAAAAAAGAACTGGAAGACCAAGAGTGTTGAGTGAATAAGTTAAACGTTACATTATTAGGGAAAGAAAAAAGGTTCCAAAAAGTAGTGCTGTGCAATTGGCAACGGATCTGGAAACACGCGGTGTTAAAGTATCAGCCAGTACAGTGCGGAATATTTGCAGGGTATCATGGTCGGATAGCCAGGAAAATGTTCTGGGTGAACAAGACAAATCGTATAAAGAGACTAAAGTTTGAAAAAGAGTATAAAGATAAGGGATCAGGCTTCTTTCTGGAATAGGGTCATATTTTCGGACGAAAGTAAATTTAATTTTATCGAGTCCAATGGGAGGCGTATGGTATGGCGCAAGGTGAATACAGAGATGAATCCTCAAAATCTCGTCTCTAAAGTAAGACACGGAGGAGGGTCCGTGCTCGTCTGGGGTTGTATGAGTGCCTCAGGAGTGGGTCGTCTCCTCCTTATCGATGGAGTGATGATCCACAAAGTGTATATTAACATATTAAAGGAATATCTCCATACTAGTGCGCAGAAGATGGTTCTTGAAAACAATTTATTGTTCAGCAAGACAACGACTCCAAACATACAGCGGAAAATACTCGATTGTGGCTACTCTATACAGGGGCGGATCCAGGACGGACTTCTGGGGAAGGGGCGGTCGGCAGTAATACTGCTACTTTTAAGAGCTCCAAACTTGTTATGGATGGGTTTATTTATATATAAAATAAGAAAGTTTCCTCTTGTGGGGGGGGGCGATGGCCCCGATCGCCCCCCTCTGGATCTGCCCCTGAGGTTTGCTATCTTTCTCAAAGATTTACCCTTCTTATGCACTTTAATAATTACTTTTCTTGTCTCCTCATTTGTTTCTGTTCGGTTGCTTCCCATTTCGACAGCCCACCGTGCAGTTTTTTCACTCTTATTCACAACTAAACTCATTCTGTTACTCGTCATGCTATACAGAGGTGTATACTCAGGTGAATACTAGTGAACCCCAGTTGTGGTATCTTTGTTTCGTATTCGTACGTCAGGTGTACGATCACTTTTTGCGTCTACTCTATACATTTTCTACGGAATTTATTTACTTTCTGACCATTAAACTTGTCTTTGTGGTTCTTTATTGATATATTCATAAAGCTTAGTTTTCATTATTCATATTGTGTGTGTTATTACACTTCTTAAATTTTCTGTTTCTTTTTCGCAGGCATTCTCGTTTCAATAGCATAGGTGTACGAACACTTTCTGCGCTCACTGTATGTACAGTAAATACAAATTTATAATTTTAGACTTTACGAAGTATACAATTGTTCAATAATTAACATAAGCAGGCATTCATTAATTTATATTAATATAATAGTTAACAAAACTAATAAGCGGGTGATTGATGACTCAGTGGTAGAGTTTTCATCTATGGTATTCTAACCCAGGACATGTGGGTTTTCGATGGCTAATTTTGTGTTCGAAAATTTTCCCGGTGGTACTCTTGGTTCCCTTTCTTATATTTGTTCCATCATCACTCATTAACGAATTTAGTTTATCAAAACTCTATAGCCATATATTCATTCTGTCCGTCAGTGAAACAAACAGTCTCAAGAACTATCTGATGGATTACCAATCAATTTTGGCCATGATGTACAGAGTCAATAGTTAAGAATCGAGTTCCCTGATGAATGTAATATTCAAACCGGAAGCGGTACAAATCAACCATTTCCGGTTTTAACGTTAATCATTATATAGTAAATATGGTAATAGATAGCGAGAAGCGGTTTCCAGTAATCGACATATATATAACATTCATGTAGATAGAATGTTACCCAGTTTGTGCATCTGCTGAAAATAGTGAGCTTAGGTATTTAGAGAGCATTTTCCGCTTTAGAAAATGTGTGTTTGGTAAAGAATGTAGAGAATTAGCTGAGTCAGGCACGTAGCTAGAATATGGTAATAGGAAGGGGGGGGGGTCTGTCACGAAATACTGTGGTTATTTACCAGGGGCTCAATCATTCTAAACTATTTTATTGGCAACATGTATTGGTTCGTTTAGCCAAGATTTCTAATGGGGGAATGATATGAAATACTGTGGTTACACACCAGAGGCTCGATCAATCTAAATATTTTACTGACAACATACCCATATTGATTGGTTAGGACAATAAAATGAGGATATATTAGTAAGTATTTTAATAAGAAGCTATGAAGAAATCTCGAGTAAAAGAATATAAAAAAAGTATTGAAAAAGATATCGTCTTCCGAGGTCATTCGAACGGTGTCGAGAATTTTGCGTCTGGGAAATTTGCGCCCTACCTCAAGAACAGGGAAAATTGCGCCTGCGATGTACCTCCACTGGGAAGTTTGAGCCCTGCGAAATAAAAGAACCTATTGGAGCTTACGCATTTCCTCGGAGGGGCTGACATTACAGCATAAACAATCCTCCCCCCACAACCATGCCATTTGTAATTTATTTTCATTGTGGCTATATAAGGGGAGAATAAACTTCAATATAAGCCAAAAGAACACAACGGATCAACGCAATCACTGCTTCTTCCAGAGATGATTTTGGGGGAACACTGGCCTCCCCAGAGCTCTCAGAGTGCCCCCTCGGAGGAGACCAAAATAATACGTCTATAATATAATAATAAATAGAATAGTACCAGCAGTGACCCCCCTCCGGAATACTAAATGTGCCCCCCGGAACATTTTTCCTGAAAGAACGACTGAACGCAATTATGTGTTTGAAGTGTAATTCCAGCAAGTAAACACACTGTACATAGTTTTCTTGATAATATTACTGAACTGATTTTACATTCACTTTACATTTTCTTTTCTATATTTTGTGTCCTGAAAAGCCAAACAACTCGCAAGGATTGTGAACAGAGATATCTGGGTAGAGCCAAACAGCCTTTCGTAGATTAAATTATACTCTTTGATTATATTAATAAATAATTATATATCAGTCATTTATACGTTTATTGTAAATTTTGTAGTATAATGAAAAATTGTATTTGTATGAATTGCCCTTTAGTGAACTAAAATTGTATTTTTTTTCATTTGTTCGGAATATTATAACGGATGGAGTAACTCACTGAGACGATGAGAGGCAAGCCTAGTTCAAGTGCGAGTGGAAGTTACTTTACACAATACAATAATAAGTTGAATTGTAGGGCGCTAACATCCCAGTGCAAATATATAGCCGGCGCATTTTCCCCTCTTTTTGGGGTAGGGGGCAAACATCCCAGTGCAAATATATTGCGAGCGCATTTTTTCCTATTTTTGTGGTAGGGCGCAAAATTCTCGCATTCAAGGAAAATATAATGTCCGTGAAGTTGACAAGCCACTTATGTCAGACTCCAATTTCGACTTTAAACGTCGCTAGTGCTACGTTAGTGTTCGATAGTGACGCAAATCGTTAGTACTCCAACTGCATGCCAACACGCCCACTTCTAAGAATCATCTCAAAAATGAGGTTAACCGTTAGAGCAAGTAAGTGCTCATTGGTGACATTAACATTAACGTTAAAGCCTCCATCGTACGGCCCTTTGAGTAATAATAACACCACGTTTTTTGCTAGTCTCAATGCGTCCCTATATTCTCGCGAACATTCTGACGTGCCCAAGTTAGTTACTTTTTTTTTTTGGACTATTGTTTATCTGTTATTGTTTATTGTTTATTGCTAGTCTGCAAAGTAGTCCTTACATTAATATGCCATTGTCCTTGATAATCATTGCGTATTTACAAGCAATTTGTTATTACTGGTAGAAGATATCAAAAAACAACAGATAAAATCTACTACTTAACGGTTCATATTTTTCTTTTACAGTACATAAACGATTAATAATAATAATAATAATAATAATAATAATAAGACTATTCCAGCATAAAAGTTATCAATTGCATCACACTGGCAACAAGCGACACATATTTTAACTTCATAAAAAATCGTTTCTCACGATTTTCTGGAAAACTACGTATGATAACATCTTCATTATGTCAAGTTGTTTATCTCAGTGTGATATATGACTTACCTCTGGACAATATCACAGTAAAACAAAAATTAAATATTAGGAGTACATCGTACTTTTGGACTACATCTCATTAACCATGGGAAGATTGAGTAGTGTATACTTTAGGATGTAAGTTTCAGCTTAACTTGCATCATACATTCTTAGGATTACAAAAAGGTAATTTGTTCGTTTGCATTTGAACAAAATTCTTAGGATTACAAAAAGAAAAAATAATTTTTCCGAATTCCGGAATTTTTCTGAATTCCGGATTTTTTTCCGAAATCCGGAATTTTTCTGAATTCCGAAATTTTTCCGAATTCCGGATTTTTTCCGAATTCCGGAATTTTTCCGAAATCCGGATTTTTTCCGAATTCCGGAATTTTTCCAAAATCCGGATTTTTTTCCGAATTCCGGAATTTTTCCGAAATCCGGATTTTTCTGAATTCCGGATTTTTTCCGAAATCCGAATTTTTTCCGAATTCCGGAATTTTTCCGAAATCCGGATTTTTCCGAATTCCGGATTTTTTCTGATTTCCGGAATTTTTCCGAATTCCGGAATTTTTCCGAATTCCGGAATTTTCCGATTTTACTTTCCGGATTCCGGAAAGTAAAAATTCCGGAATTGGCCATCCCTAATATATATATATATATATATATATAGTTTAACATAAATGCATGGTGAAAAGTTACAAGGTGATTGCGGACATCCAAATAAGTAAAAATGTTTCTTTAAACATTAGTCCGATGCCGCTTCGTTTCCGAGATACAGGGCGTTCAAATGTCGAGTCCCTTCAATGGCTCATCATGGGAAAGTGAATGGAAATGTTCAGTATTACAGGAATAATACAATAAAGTGGAATTATGAGTGTGCAAGTACATTTACACTAACATAGAGAATGAAACTAATCAACATTTAAGGTTATTGGGTTGTCAGTGTTGCCAACCTGGTACAAAGTGTTATGTATTCAAATAGCACTAGACGTGCACACTTTAGCATATGATTGCTGACTTCAAAACGTTCTTTAACATGGGGCAGATTCCGCTTCGTTTTCGAAAGACTACAAAGGCTCCAAGTGTGAAGTCAATTAACTGCTCTCAATAGTAAACAACAGCTCATAAATCACAACTATTGCATGTTCACAAAGATAAGTAATTAAGAAAGGTATTCGATGGAGGCCATGGCGTTCGTTTATACCACACATAAACTTCGGAAGACAGTGCTCGTAAAGATAGTGACGAAATTTATTACAAGAAATGTTCGAAGTAACTACCTTCAGCGCGTATTCACGCTTCCACTCTTCGTTGCATTGATTGTCTGATGCGCTGGTGTATTCCCCCAAGTATTTCGGATTGTTTCGCAACCATTGTTACCCAATAACAATACTTTGTGGCTTTTAACATTTAATTACTTTGTGGCTTCATACGTAAGTTATTCTCATGTGCATTTATTTGTAACGACACAATGATACTTTCATGCAAGAGTTGATCTATACACTGTTGTTTCCTATTGTGTTAACTGACTTCACACTTGGAACCTTTGTCGTCTTTCGAAAACGAAGCGGAATCTGCCCCATGTTTAGGAACGTTTTGATGTCAGCAATCATATGCTAACGGTGGACGTCTAGTGTTATTTGAATACTAACACTTTGTATCAGGTTGGCAACACTGACAACCCAATAACCTCAAATATTGATTAGTTTCATTCTCTGTTACTGTAAATGTATTCCACTTTATTATATTATTCCTTTAACATTGAACATTTCCATTCACTTTCCCATAGTGAGCCATTGAAGGACTCGATATTTGAAAACCCTGTATCTCGGAAACGAAGCAGCATCGGACCCATGTTAATGGAACACTTTTACTGATTTAGATGTCTACAATCACCTCGTCACTTTTGGCCATGCATTTATCTGTCATTCTGTATAAGGGGGTTGTACGTAAAATTGCTAAATTCTGGATTTTTATTCGACAATCATTAAACTAGTAATTGCTATGTATTTAGAACGGCAGATACTACTTAAAAGGCTAATGTTGCTAGTATTTTTTTTTTCTTCCAAGAAAGTTGACTAATGAAGAATGACTGTACAATGTTAGTGACAGACAATGTAGCCAGTTCTCTCATAATATAAATTGTTACTTTACAGTTAGTAATTTCAAATTTTCTTGTTCCATACTATTGTTTAACGTTAATTCTTACATGTCTTAAACTTTTTTTCATACTCTGTGTACACATGGTCAAAGCAGACAAAATACGTAATCCTCGAGTAGGAACATAACCTTTGATTTTGTATGAGGCATGTGAGAAAATTTGTTTGCGAACGCCATATATATATATATAATATGTTATTACAAAACTACCCTTGAAATTATGCACAGATACCACCACTGTCTTTCCACATAATTTCTGCCATTATCAGAAGGCTTGTTAAGTTATGAAACCATTTTCTGTATTCTTAGACAAAAGATATCTTGCTCCTGAACATCGAAGAAATTTCTGACTTATTCATTTATCCTATCATCATCGTCGAAACTTCTCACTGAAGTTATCATTAGATGAAGCAACAAGTAATAACTGCTAGAAGCGAGGGTAGACTATACGGCGGGTGGTTCAAAATGTCTCACTTGGATTATTGCAGAAGGCCAGTGGTGACATCTAGTGTGTTTTATTGTCGTGAAGCAAGTAATCATGCTTAGCATCCTCATGCTTAGTGTCTCGTACAATAGCATTGATACTTGTACTGGAAATATAGCTCCCTTAGTCTCGAATTTTTATCATCCGCCTCTCCCAAAATTGTTTAAAACCCCAAATGTCCTGGCTCTTCTCCAGAAACGTAATTATTATCATTCGTATATTTTTTTAAAAAAATATCGCTTCTATTAGTCATCAGTACTCAGTTGGTAAGAATAATCTACTGTCACTCACTTTTAATGAGCGTTCACGTATTATTTAATTAATTCTGATATTGGAGCAAAAAGTAGATTCATAACGATGACTATACTGTAAATTTCATAGGGTTTCTTCGTTTTTTAGTCTGAAAATCTGGGAGCAATAGCTAGGAAGTATGAAAGGGCGCAAGAGTCTACCGGGTTGTTCCATTACTTAATAAGTGTTTGGGTTATGGTGGCAATTTACGTGAAATTATATTTATGTACAGATGTTCTGAGTGATGGGTCTGCTAAATAAACCTTGCATCCCATTGTACTTGTTTACAAACTTCATAAACGTACTGTTGGAACATACATCATATTTTTAGCTGTGTCATTAACATGTATTGGACATAAATAAGTTAAGGTGAAAATTATTCAAAGGAGTATAAACTCATAAATTACGATTTCTGACTAGGAATTGTGGTTGTATTATAACTATTTGTAAATGACAGCTTAAGTATTGAGAGCTACGAAAGGAAACTATATGAAGGTGGGACAAGGGTCGAAGATTTTAAGGGTCAAAGGTGGGACAAACATACGTAGCAGTCATTCCAAATAAAACGACGATGATTGCCTTGAAAATCAATATATAATGTGGAAGAACTTGAAAAATAATACAAAATAAAATGATTTTTAACTTGTTGTTTAAGCTGAGAAATTTGCAATGAAACGTCAGCATGATTTCAACTTTTAACATTAGTGTGACATGGGGCAATTATGGCAAGGTCCTACAATTTCTATGTATTTCAGTATTATAACCAAGTTCAGTATGTGTCGTTTAGCGTAACATCTAAATAAAGCAAGCATTGTTTTTTTTAGAACTAGTTTTAGTAACTTGTTTTAAGCAATCAAAGAGTGCTTTCATCCACCGCACAGTATAACATCTATATATTAGCCCTAAGTTCGTTATTTCAGAATTTCTGGAATTAATTAAAACATAGTTTACTCACTAAATATTCAATAATAACACCCAAGATCAAATATATATTTAAACTTATGTATTTTCCGAAGATTTTCTAAATTTACCTTTTTATTTTTCACAAAATTACTTCTTTATAATTGAAAATACATTCACTATTAATGGCTTCTTTACGTATTATCTCAGAACTGTCTAGAAAAACGTGTCTATACATGTCTGGCCACAAAACTTAACAAGTTAAATGTTCAGGTCTGGTCATATAAGAAATTGCTATCATACATTACAGACTGTTGTCCATATTAACATATACATATATATAAATGTTATCGTTATAACGGGGATTTCATAACACTTTACTGGCATTAATTTTTAAGCTATTTTTTAAAAATGTTTATAATAATGGAAGTGGTTTTATCCCGCCAAAGCACTATTAAAAACAATCACAATAAATAGTACAATTTACAGGGGTGATATAATTGTTCCATTTTATTATGCTGTGTGTTAAGTATAACAGCGTTCTCTTAGCAAGAATATGAGATTCAAATAATGTGTATCAGTGGTAGAGCGTTCACCTCTGGTGCTTGGGGTCCCGGGTTCGATCCCAGCCCTCGCCAAGTGAACTTTGTGGTGGACAAACACCGTGCTCGTGGGTTTTCTCGGGGTTCTCCCGTTTCCTCCCACTTTCTTCATTCCACCTTTTCACTCATCTCTCATCATCACCGTCTCCTTTAGCCTAACCGGCATACCCGTGGGACGTAAAACTCAAAGATTTCATTTCATTTTCAAATAATGTGTATCAAAACGATGCTTGTTGGTGCTCTATGTAAGGTTTGCTGAATTTGGGTGTCTTTGTAAACATCTGTGACGCAGGTTCATACATTATAGCTGAAGAACGTCTTTTTAAATGTTGATGTAGTGAAGTGGACTTTTTCGTCTTACCTTAAATAGACATGTACCAGTTGTGCCTGTAGCAAGTTTCTTAATGTAGCTGACAATGTAGGCGTATTTTCCAAAATATGGAATGACTCTAAATGTTTTAAACTGAAGCCTAAGAGTTTCAAAGTATATTTGTGAATTTTCATAGTTAAATTGTTTTTATTTGTTTCTGTAGTTAAAAAATATTTGTATAACAGTCTTTTTTATTCATAACTTCCGTGTAAATCCTTATAAATAGAGATAGGAAACATTTAAAAACACAGTTTTAAATTACTAAAACAGGTCTATTGTATGATTGCCCGTGGCGTTATATGATTATTCGTCGCATTTTTTGTTTCAGATGTATGAAATATTCTACTTTTCTTTTGGGGTTACCCTTGCGTTGCCCCTGCATCCTGTCCATTCCTACAGTAATGAAATCTCAGGTACGAATAATCCATATTGCCTTTGACCGAACCTTAATCCGACATTTTGTTCTCGAGTTATGTCCATTTTTGTCCCGTCGAGACAAATTTTCGGTGGTCTTTGTCTCCGAAACTACGTACTTCCGGACACTTGTCCCTGTTCTCAAATTGCTTCTTTTGTCATCGTGTATCATCACTCTTGAGTTTGTCCCCAGGTCATGAAAATATCCTGGAAAACTATTCAAGACTAGTTATTCAATTATCAATATAGAAATTATTTAATAGTTAACATTCGAGGATCACATCTTATTCGTGTTTTAAAAAGCAAAAAACAAAGTGCACAGAATACCTTCATAACATAAAAATGACCGCATCATAAAAACTGAACTACATGTATTGCTCTAAGTGAGTTTTATTAATATCATATTAAAACCTACATGAATTCTGTGTACTTTCAAAAATCAACACAAATTAAGAAAGTCTTGTAATAATGAAAAGAAATAGTTTGGTATGTCAATGAAGTTACTCGTTTTATGATTCCTACACAACGAATCAGTTGTGTATGCATTTCCGCCTGTGTGTGCAGAAGCCTAGAGACAATTTTTTCAGTCATTTCAGTCAAAATTTCAAACTGAAAGTTTTTATGTGGTTCCCAAGGAGAGGATGAATTTTCATATTTTGCTTTACACTCAAGGTTAACGCGTATGTTTTTCTGTATGCATGGTCGCGGATTTCCATTTCCGGTAAGTATATTTACCTTTGATAACCGAGTAGTCGCTTGACACTTACTGTAAGCAATAAGTCACATCTTTCGTAACCTTGCTACTGAAAAGATGAAAATCCAGTCAATCAAAAATATCAAAAATAGGACATTGTGTTTAAAGGTAAATATTTCATGATGATATTTTCAAGGACTTAACTAAAGTATTTATCTTGTTGGGAAGTATTACAAATAAGCGATGTCCAGTTGCAGAGATTTTGTGCTTTTAAGTGAATAGCGCGAGTCACTGAATCTGAATTCTCAACAGTGTTAAGTTGATGCGAATGAAGTGTCCGTCCTAACTGCATCATTTCCAAACGTGAAAATACTTAGTACTACGTTACGTGGTTATTCAAAATACCCGCCGTCTGCAACAACACTTTTGTCATTGCTGAGCCAGTCATTGGATTCTTGACGAAGAAATTCGGGAATCTGCGATGTGAATAAGTCCTCAACCTCACTTTTCACTGTCTGATCATCAAGAAGGTCTTCTCCCTAGAAGTGCTCAAAATGCTGGAAGAGTTGGTAATTGATGGGAGAAACGCCAAGAAAATACGGTGGATGCGAAAGGGTTTCATATTGCAGCTCTTGGAGAATCTGGAACTTTCTTTGAGCGACATTTGCGCGTACGTTGCTGTGCGACATTAGAACACTTGTCCTTTAAACATTTCTGAATGCTTGCAGGCAAAATTGCGGCGCATTTCATGCCACAATCCGCAGGGATGGTGTTGCCACGACAGAGAAGATACGATTGTATCAAATCCACCGTAGACCACATACCATCTTCATATTCTAGGGGTTTTGGAAATTGTGCTGGACTCTGATCAAGATCCAACCACTGTTCCGACCGTTTACAATTATCGTACCACATCTAGTTTACATCAGAAGTAATAGTCCGATGCAGGGATCTTTCTAGGTTGTTTCCTGCACTCAGAGAACTGCACACTTCCAAACGGAGATTCTTATTGGCTGGTCGGTATCAACTCATGTGGCAGCCGAATGATCCCGTTTGAATTAATAAAGAAAGAAAAAAAAACACTCACAATTGCGTGTTCTTCATGCTGCGCTTTCATTCGAATCTGTTTAACAACGCACAGCCTCCTGACTGGTAACTCAGCCTGTTTGCAGGACATGTACAAAGTTCGTGACGTTAGACGCGGACCTCACTTCATTTCCATTGCTGTGTTGCTTATCACCAGAAGTGAAAATGGGCATTTCATTTGCACCAACCTAGTAGTAGACATTATTGAATTATCACTAGTAGTACTAGCGTTCTCACTTTTCTATAGTGACTCATTTAATCGTAGTGAAAAGTAGACTGAACCCTTGTAAACACTACTTTGTATGTTTTGCACCTTTGAAACAAAAGAAAATGATAGCATAGTACAAGTTGTCATTTTCAGTGAAGAATATAATAAGTAAATATTTTACATTTTGAAATAGATAATAGTTCAAAAGTATTTTTCTCATGTGGATGAATCAATTTCAATATGAAGCCGGTAACATTAAAAATATAGATAGCCTTGAGAGCGTCTGTTGTGAAATCACGATAAAAGGAATCTTTCGCTAAGGCATGACGTTTAGAAGAGAAGCTTATGTTTTAATTAAAAGAAAAACTGAAAGAAAGATACTGTTAAAACTTTTTATGAAGTCTTTCTGATAAATAAGTAAATCAATTTGGAAATGATCACCCTTTCTGTCGCAATTTTTTCAAGATCGTAATCCACTTTTGAACTGAACTGAACAGGTACCAATATTCAAATCTATATTCATGCTGTATGATTATTTGTGAATACTTTCAGTGACATTAGGAAAAATAATTAAATACTTTTTAAAAAATCTTCCAGAATTTTATATTAAAGTAATTATAAGTAAATCATCATAAATTTACAAATAAGTGTTTAACTTACATTGTGAAAAGTTCATATTGTTGATTAAAAATTAACCATATATCAAAGACAGCTGTCCCCCTTTCGAAATTAAAAAGATAGAGGTGTCTCGTATTTCGTTGGAGTTTCGTGTTTGCAATGTTACTACTACTTGTGGCACAAAAGGGTTATTTTACTGAAGAATATGTACAACTTAAGAGTGGATACAACTGTCTGTGACATGTGTCATTCGTCGTTCAATATATGGGAATTTTTAAGGTATTTAGTACTTATTTGTAAATACGTGTTTCCAGTGTTCAGTGGTTTCTGTTTAGTGATAATTTTCCTGTTGAATATTAGCTGTTCACATGACTTTTTTCTTGTATAGCAGGAAAGTGGTCTTGCTTTCCACTGTGGGACTCGCAGCGTAGATTTTGTGCTGGTGTGGGATGGCAGAAATGCGCAGTCGCAAACGCCGATTGCGTATGAAAAGCGAAAAATTTATGAGAAGAATCTCATTGATGAAGGTCTGGAGCTTGAGTATGAATATTCACATAATAAATCCGGATTAAATTTCGTTAAAATCCATGCCACGCGGGAAGTTCTTCGGAGATACAGCGAGATTCTTAAACTGAGAATGCCCATGAAAGAGGTAAGAATAGATTTAATTGAGAGTAAATAAGGGGAGGTGTATTAATACTGAGGTACTTCATTTTTTTTTTTTTTTTTTTCAGCTATTAAATTATGCTTGGAACTAACTTCAAGGGTGTTCAAATAGGTAGTTTCTCTTCGCTGTTGAAGTACTGTGTCATCTATTGATGATATTTGTGATTTTTAAATATATGGACTGAAATATCAAAGTCGCAAATAAGGCGCTATATATCATCTAGTGAAAGGTGTAAAATGAACGGAGCGATGATTTTTATACCTTGTAGTTGAAAATATATTTAGATTTCTATGATAAAATACTTTCGCAGAATATTTGATTTCATTGCCTAGTACTGCATATATTATTTACAGATACTGTACATACTAATACTATACTTTATTTACAATACAAGTTTCATCTATCTAATATAAATTAAATAAAGAGTTTGTGTATCTGTCTATCTGTGTGCGGCCTGGGATCAAACGAGTAGACCGAGAGTTACAAAATTTTGGTCACGGGTACCTTGGTCCAGGCCCCAAACCAAGACGAAGCGTTTTTATTTATTTATTTATTTATTTCGAACCAGGGGTGTGTCAGGGGAAGGGGCGTTTACCAGGACGTGTAAAAGTAGTAGAAAATGACCAATATTAGGGTCAAATTCATGGTCTTCGCGGTCGTGAAGACCAATGGTGAAACTCCGATCGCATTAACTTCCAAATTCACCCCATTCGGTTGCGGGCCGGGGGTTACCCGGGGCGAAGGGAGACCGAACCATGTAAAAATTAATCCAAAATGACCGATATTAGTGTCAAATCCATAGTTTTCGCGGTTACTGAGATGAGTGGTGATACTCCCACAGTCGATGACTTCCAGATACATCCCCCATCGGCTAGGGGCCAAAGGCGCCCGTGCGAAGAATGGATATTTCAGCTAGTTATTAATAATAAGTGTTCATCAATCTTTGTATTAGAAATAAATATTGCCAAGAATGTGATTCAGCGTTAATAGAAAGAAGTCACGTTTAATATTCAAATATTCCACAACATTTCGGAACCCGAAGTGACCTCTAGCGTTGTGCGAACTGTAGTGAATTTTTGGATAGCAAGTTGGACTTTTTCTATCATATAATTACAGTTTAGTATAGCTACATATGTCATATCAAACGATACCCCGACGATTTCTTGTGAAGACAGTATTTCCAAAACGTAGATGGAAGTTAAAAGATCATGTTAACTTGAGCTGACGTTGCTTTAGGTTATTTTCGGATATATGTCGGTTATTTTTATGCATCGAATAATATGTGAAATAAGTATTTTGTACCAAAAAAAAAGTGTCCTTTTCATTACACGCTGTAAATTATAACTCTGTTTTCCTTTGGTTTAAGTAGATGAAATTTGCAAAAAACTGAAACGGGAAAACAATGAGTAGTTCTAGAATATATTCGCAATACTTCGTGTGTAATTTGTGTTATCGAAATGGTTTCCGTAGTTTTATTCAAATATTCACATTAAATCTTCTCACGATTCATCTCAAGTTTTTATCTTTCGGGGGACACGTTGGTGCAGTGGTAGACTGCTTACCTCTGGTGTGTGGAGTCCCTGGTTTGGTCCCCGCCCAAGTAAGTTTATGGTGATCAACACAGTGTCCTTGAGTTTTCTCGGGGTACTTCCGTTTCCTCCACATTCTCATTCCACCAATTATTCCATCAGCATTCACTTGTTTGAATCATCGTCTCCCTTAGGCATAATGATGGAACATTAAACTTTTTTTTTCTTTCAGTTAGTATTTGACAAAAATCAATTAGAAGGTATTTCATGGAATATTTAGTTTCTATATTATTTGTTTCCAGTACAACGTGTAGTTAGTTTGGCTGACATCAGTGCGTGTATTTTTTGTGATACTAAGAAGGAAACGTAGCACATTAACTGAATTCCCCTTGCATGTAACTATATTGTCTGGAAAAAGAAGATAGCAATATTGAAGTGATAACGTATATAGAAATAATTAGTGAAAGTTTTCGTTGAGAATTGCAAGAGAAATCATCATAATCCATATTTATCTTTTAATCCTCGCTCTACTGTCTGATAGAAGAAACTGATATTACGGAATTGTAATTGGTGACAATACATAAGAAATGGGCTAAGAAACACTGCAGTAGTTTCTGTTCCATGGAAATGTGGTATCTGTTCTATGAGAGTTTCTAAATATTGGTTTGCTACTTGTAGGTAATATTCAAACAGACAAAAGGGAAGTTAAGTGAATTCTATTAAGGATTTCTGAACTTTTGCCGAAAATTGGTTTCATGAAAATTTAACGCAGAGTGTACAGTTCTATATAATATAATATAAAGTCTTCTAGAAGTGTGAATGACAATAATTGTGTCTATTTTCAATATGACTGAATACACTTATAAAAGTAAATATTAATGAAGAAGGCCCGAAGCGCTGAAGAATTGCAATGTCTTCAAGTTCGTGACATGCGCAAATTGTTCCCATATTTTGCGGAATACATTGCATGTTACTATTCGTAAGAAACTGAATCTTATATGGCGAGAACGCAGGTGAGTTGCAAGAGATGCATCTGCTGTCATTAAAAAGTCATCCAATGATCAATGTGATCAATGTCATCAATGTGATCAGTGGCCAACGAGTTCAAGCAATATTTTACTGGCTGTATCATCACGAATTCCAATTCAGTCTCTAAAGATCTTTTTCTTTTTTTTTCCCCTCAGATTATCATTAACTTGGATAGGAATAATATTGTAACAGATTGTAGAACACTTTTCTCAGTATACTAAGCATTTTTTTCTTCCTTCATGACCATCAAAATTGATCGTGGAAAAAAAAAATCACAGGTTCAGAAGTTGTCAAATTTAAAGTGAATACTGAATGACATCTGAATACTACTTTGTTTCCGTTTTGTCTTTGAAATCTTTTATGAGCAAGTATTCAAATTCTCATTCAAGAAACGAAAATAATTCAAAACAAATTGTTTTATCATTATTCTCAGAACTGTGAATTAGGTCTGGTATTGGTATTAAAACTAACAAATCATCATTTGGCTACTGCTCGGAGAAGTGCGAACTGAAGTTTTAGTGAACCGTGTCGGGTTTTAGATAGCAAATCATGCAGGAGTAATTTCGGCCATTAAAAATATTAAAAAAAAAAAAAAAGTAAATGCATACATGAAATTCAGAGGAACAAAACAAAAAGTTGAAGAAAACAAAGAAAAAAAATCAAGCGCTTTTTGAATATTGATGTGAATCCTCCTAGCAGTTGAAATAATTTCTAAAGAACGTACCAACTGTCTTCCTGTATCATGTGGATATATACCATACTATATATATCACATCATGTCTGTTCCATCATGAAAAAGGAAACACACAGCAATAAAATTATGTATTCAATGATACATGAAATAATTCAGGAATTTAAGGCGTACTTTTCCCTGTCCAACAGTTTCTGAAATTAAAGTTGTTTTAAGCGGAAAGCTTCTTTTATTGATAGTGTGGAAATGACTGAACCAATTTGCACATGTTAATACTGTAGCCGTACGGATAGTTATCAACTTAGTGGAAACATATGGAGCTGGAAACGCGTCATATGTCTTGGTTGACAACTGTCAGGTGGCGACGTCAGCGCCGGACTGTTAAGAGCTAGTGTGTTACGGTAAGTTCCGTATTATGTGAGGAACAGTAGGACAGCAGTGTGCAAGGAAGTCAGCAGATGGTGATAGTGTAAAATGGACGACTTCTGATTTTTAAAGAGGGCAAGTTGTTGGGATTCGGTTATGTGACAAGCATGACGAAAGTGGCAAAGTATTGAATGTGTCATGACTCTTATGAGGGATAGTGTTCAAAGTGATGACGGCGTACAAAACTTAAAGCAAATCCACATTGGAGAAGAGGAACAGTAGTCGAAAAAAAAAACTCAGTGACAGGTTGACTGAGCATTAAAGCGGATTGTCACTCAGAACCGTCGTTTGCGACTGGGGCGCAAGTAACGGAGAAACTCAATCAACACCTCCTATAAACTGTATCGACAATCACAGTCTGCCACGAGTTACATGATATGCATATACAAGGTCAGGTTGCACGGCCGAATCCGCTAATAAATTATTATAACACTTTAGTACGACGCAAATAGTATCGCAAACACGCAACATGGACTGTTGATGACTGGAAATATGTTATATGGTCGGATGAGTCATAGTTCTCTTTATTGGAAACCAAGGGCTGTGTTTATTTGGCGGATGCCTACAGAAGCATATAATCCGCAGTGTATCCGTTCAGCCATAAACATTGCAGTGGCTCTGTGAAGCTGTGGGCCGCAAAATCCTGGTTTCCAGTGGGTCGTGTGCTGACACTTCACGATCGCGCCACTATCCGTAATTATGTTGTAATTTAAAGGACAACGTGCATTCTATGTTCCAGGCATTGTTTCCGAGCAGTGATGTCATATTTCAAGACGATAATGCTCGCATTCATACAGCAGAAGTTGCTGCGCAGTGGTTTGAGGAACATCGAAACCAAGTTAAAACATCTCCCCTGGCCCACCCAATCTCCAAACCTGAACATAATTGAACATCTGTGGTCCATTTGAAGACACGAATCCGGCGAAGGTTTCTGTTTTCATGCTGTCGCACGGAACTGAGTGATGCACTGCTCGGGGATGGTATTCCACTTGCAAGCATTCACGACCCGCGACTATTCCGCATCGCATCAGAGCTGTTCTGAGGGCAAAATGTGGTCCAATGTTATATTAATCTGGCAAGTTACACTTTTTTCAGGCGCTTTCAATAAATTGATCTTTATCTGTATATTAGAGACCTAGTCAAGTAGAATACTGCCTTCATTAAAATTAGAAACTGAGGAAGATTAGTTTGCCTCGAAACCTTCCCAACTCTTAACTGAAAGAAATATGGAAATTAACTTTGTAACGATTGAGTTCCTATTTCGAGTAACTAAATACTAAAGTACAACTAAAATAAAGTCTTAAATACATAAATAGTGACTAATATTTCGTTGAAATATTAAAAGTTAGATATAGATATTGTTGATAGTGGCTAGAAAGAATAATAATAATACGATGGAGATTTAGATTTTATACGATTCTGTATGTCAGTAGATTTCATGAGCCTCCAGCCAAGCGAAACTGACGGTCGTCAGCACTGTTGAAACTCCGTTTTGATGAAAATTGCCAAATAACAATTGAAAAATCAACAAGTAGACTAAACCTTATTCTTGTCACCAAAAGGTGACAAACTCGCTAAAATCATACTTATTTAATTTATTAAATTTTATTTAATTTAATACTTATTATGATTATTTGTCAGGAATATCGAACTTGAATTACAATTGAAGAATTACAATTACATCAAGAAATACTTTTTTGTACTGGACTCTGAGACCGGGACTCCCTCCCCTGCTCTCCTTATTAATGGTTCTGCTTCCTCACATGGTCAGCAGGTTTTCTCCTTTTGCAGTAACAAAGGAAATGAATGAATAATGAATGAAAGGAAGGGTTGCGTGGAATAAATAGTAGTTATTTCCACTTCACTTCATGCTTCACCTTCTACATTTGAGTTCTAGTTATTACTCGGATTTTGTTTTGTTTATTTAAACTTAGTTCATTTCAGCATTACTGCTGTGTGAGACATAAACCTACAGCATAACGTTGGATCCGAATCATAAGCTTTCGTTGACAAGCCCTGGTCTTCTACATGAACGACAGAGACGGGAAAAAAAGTAATCAGAAACCAAACAAATGAGTTAAATACTTCAAACTGTAGACAATGTAAACTAATGAAAAACTGATTTATTTATTTATTTTTTTTAAATAAAAGCACGCTGTTTCGAATCGCTATACATATATTTCTTTAATATACAAATAACTGAAGCTAGCACACAATTACTCTAGGATACAACCTGATGAAAGAAGGTTGCTTTCTTTCTTCGTGGTAAAACGAACAGTGAGTCCTCTGCTGTCGTCGCGTTAGAGATGCGTTAGCTCATGCTTCTTAGCATTTACTGTTTGACAGTGGTGTCATGTGTGAACTTATACTGTAGCGATACCGCAACTGATATTAGTTGTCGAACACTAAAATGCCCTTTTAAACATATGATGATTGCGTTAGAATGTAGATTGCACACCAGTTCAATGTCACCTCTCTAGACTGGTTTTCTTCTGAAAGAATGGAATTGTCTTTTCCACTAAACGTCGAGACATATGATGAAAATAACATGTCCAACAGAAAGTATGCTGTAACAAGGATGAAGGTGAGAGCAACTACATGTTAATCTCGGATAATGAGAAGTTTTACGAGAGGAAATCTGACTATAGTTTGACGTAAATATATCCTTCTGTAAAAGATCGTCATAAGAAACTCATTATTTTCTTGAAATGAAGTTTTTAGTGTAAATGATGCTCTTGATTAAAGCTGTTTTTAGTGTAAGTGGTGTTATTGATTAAAGCTGTATTCACGTATATTTTTATAAGCTGAAGAAGAATACAGTAATTCATAATTTTTCGTATAATTATTATTTAAATTTTATGTAACTTCCTTTTAACAATACTTGTCCTAAACGCAACTTTGAGTGGTGCACATTGGTTTCTAAATTGGAATGCGTAGCAAGTCGTGCAAAAGTAAATGTTCTTGTTGTTGTTGATAACGTCTAGATTTTAGTAGATAATTTGATTCTCACAATTTACGTTTAATTTTCTTAGCTAATATCTATAATCTTCATTAACCAATTTATGTGCTATTACTGTAAATTTCTGAATCCAGGACGACTGTTAAAATAAATAAATAACAGGATTACAAAAACATTTACTTCACATACGTGGATGTATTTTTATAACTTACTATAAAACTACATTAAAAACCAAATCAAATCAAATACAGACCTCCAAGAGTCCACTGAATTGCTAACTTTCTAGGCTGAAGCGGTAGATCAGGAAGAGAGTGAAGTTGGAGGGTAATGGAAGCTCGTGATCTTGTTCAGGGGAAAAAAAATCCACAACATACGCCGTGAAAGCAAGGTGACAACATAGTTTTGGGCACGAAATTGGTGCTAGGAAACTTCGTCTTTGATTCAGAACTATACGGTATTTAGTTTTGTTTTAACCAGTGCTTCAGTGGAAAGTATGAAAGAAATCTTATTCTTACATCAAGAGCAGTCACTGCTCTCAAATTTGACATTGTGAATACGCAAACTAGACAAAATTTTATGGTTATGTCCTACAGTTACGTCGTTTTGACAAACAATGAATCGAATAATATAACGTATGTAATATTAAAGTTGTGTGGAAGTATCCCGAGGAACCTTTACGCTTATATTGGTTAATAATAAAGCGACTTGTCTCGACTAAGTTCAAATTCGCAAAATGCTCTTCCGAGATAATTACTATCCAGTGAGTCACTGAAGCCCTCAAATGAAACTAATTTGCCGTATATTAAGTACAGTTTACAAACTGCTATTAACTAATTGGCCATTGTCGAAGACCTTTATTGGTCATTGCCGAGAAGTTTACCTTGATAGTTCATGGCTTTGAGACTTCGGTTAATAAATTTGTCTACAATGAAATACTCTGAATGAAATGTATTGCTAAATAACTCTCTCCATTAACTACTAAATATACTCACATTTTGGTGATGGAATTTCTTTGATAATTATAAAAGTAATCATTTTAACCTTCTTGCTTTGAAAGATTTCTTTCATTCTCGCTGGTCTTAGATTACACTAGAATTTACTAATTTTATTAGTCTGTTTTATTGTCAATATAGTAATTCAAACAAATTTAAACTGAAATCTATATATTATCTGTTACTTCTTCTTCATAGGGCCTTCAAATTATTCTGAAGGATGATAAACTGAATCTTTTACAACGTGGTACATTGTATCTCTCACATAAGGTATTGTGCGTTACAGTGCTGTGGGAATGAATGCTTGTTTTTATCTTTCATTAACACTGTTACGCATGTACCTATGGGTGGTGAAATTGTCACTAACTGTTAACGTTATTTGCCGGGTATTAACTGCTTTTCCCATCCCTCTTTCTATATATATGTATAACTAAATATACCAAGGTGCTTTTTAGATAAGTTTGTCCTTGCTAGCTGCCTATCAATTAAATGTGAAACAACTCGTACATCAAAATTCATAAAGTGACTATTGCGAATTTGGGAAGAACCTTACTCAGCAGCCACAAAGAACTATTAAGACGTTTTGTTTGTGTCTAATTTGCTGTCGTCGGGGGAAATGTGCCAATTGTTACGTATTTGTATAGTACGTCTATTTCACGATGCTGTGAAAATGATATAGTTGTCGCAGTAAGTTGTCTCTTTTAATCGTAAACTTCTTTGTAAGTTTCATTAAGTAGACTGCATATAATTAATGTATTCCATACGCTAAATGGATATAAAATTTTTTTAAATAAATAACCAGGATTTTCAATTATGAATAGATCCTCATTAGAGTTAAAGAAGGAACGAAAAATGAAGAACATGTAATATTGAGAGAGAACATTAAATATGTCACGTTGTTTAAGGATTTCCATCATTCTGATATTATGTGCTTTTATGTACATTAGTGGTCCAAACAGTCATACCCAGTGACGAAGTACCGCTTGCAAAGTACAGGGAGACGAAAAAAGGGTTAGGCATGGAGGATTATATTTCCATCATATGATATGTCATTTTAGGCATGTTTTTTCCTTTTGATTCAAGGTTGGCAAAAACCATGGTTTTTATTGAAAAAACCAAGAACCCGGTTTTTTGGTTTAAACCTTTTTTGTTTGTTTGTTTGTTTGTTTAAACCAGGTTTTTTTGGTTTAAATAATTTGCTCTATGTATTTATATCACATATGGATAGAAACAAGTTTGTTTCACCTTGGTGTTATTATGCGACAACCGGGTTATGTTAGAAGGGATCACATAAGCTTAAAGCGGAATCCAAACAGTTTCTCGGCTTACATCCGAGAGAAATTGTCCTCCATTTGAACTCGAAACCGGGACTAATTGGCCACAAATGCAATACGTCTGCCGACTCACTCACGAAGGACTGCTGATAAAAATACGTTGTACTGATCTGTACATACTTGTTAATATAATTGTCAAGAGTCATTTCAGAAGGACAAAATGATAAATAGTTACACAAATAAAACCATTATACAGAATTACATATAGACAATTTCAAAATACTGCAGAGTACAGAAGAACTAATTTAGTCCAAGTTAGTTCACTACGACTTTTATTAGTCCAAGTTAAAGAAATACAACGACCTAACTTGCAGATCAGTAAGAAAAGTGAATAAAGATCCCTCTGACCCATTTATACTTAAATAGATTCAAAAGATACTTCTGATTTCAACAAATGCCTTTCGTGGGGTTTGTATGACCCCCCACCAAAAAAAAGTACGGCATTTCGATGTATTTTATCAATAATAAACATTATTAAAGCGAAACAACATTTAGAATTTTTCTTTGATTGCAACTGCATAACAATAATAAACTATAAAAAATCACAAAAGAAACACTATTTAAAAAAAGTTGCTTTTGTGGTATAATCTCTTTTGAGTAATGAATGGTCCGTGGTTTAAACCAGCCAACCCTGTTTTGATTTATTCTAACAAGGTATATTCGCAAAGTGTACCCGAGGGATTCGTGTAAAATTGATTCAAATGCAAAGTTTACAGCGGCTCAATGTGTATTGTACTAATTTTAGCGGCTCATGCCGGTAATTTGAATATTTATGGGCCTTCATATATCCGGAATTCCTCATACATTACTATAACGCTCGTACACAAAATTGCTTTTAGTTTCTTTACATGTAACTGGACATGAATGTGCTCATATGCAAAACAAACTGGATCAAGTACTGCCTCTCTGATACATGTTACACACCCCGGTCGCCAATTTGGATCCGACGTATTGGATTCAACTTTCGGTTTTTCAAATAGGAATAGGTGCAAGTGATACTTCAAATTCGTGTACAATTTTTTGGGAAAGTCACTGGTGTAGTGAGTTTTACCGTCGCTTGTACCGTTTACAATGTATTGCATGTTAAATCTCTCCAGGCAGTTCACGAATAATGAAAATATAGAAAGTTGTGCAGGGCTTCGTGTGTATATGTAATCTTTTACGTGATTTATCGTTGACGAAATATTCTCTGAACGTACATACACTCATGTCCAAAATTATCGTCGCATGTCTATAAATATGTTGTAGGAATACAGTTTGATAACTAATTCGCCCGGTATTTTTTATAATGTTAGTATGTGCATAATCGTCAAAGACATGTATGTGTCAAAAGAGCAGTAAATAAGAACAATAAAACAAAAATAAAACTTACTTGTCCATTTAGCAACATT
Source organism: Thermobia domestica (assembly GCF_964235325.1). NCBI lineage: Eukaryota > Metazoa > Arthropoda > Insecta > Zygentoma > Lepismatidae > Thermobia > Thermobia domestica. The sequence goes on along the minus strand of NC_137463.1, from coordinate 114,286,274 downwards.
TTTTTTACTCATTCTAATTTTCGTATTTATAATTCTTTTCCTATGAAATTTACCACAAATATACATTTCCCGATCATGCACATAGTATCAGTATTAAAAGTATCCTGCAAAATCATTATCAAATTATATTCTTACAAGAAAACAGTTATAGATATGCGACAATCATTTTGGACATGAGTGTACATACAGACACACAGGCGACCATACGGAAATGGTAGGTCTTCACCCACATCTGGTTGTATCTGGATTTTTATCAGGCATTTTGACCGTAATACAATACTTCCTTGTTATAGTATAACGTGGAATTAATAACCATCACTCGCAAAAATGTAATAAGCTTATGACACCAATATTTCAAAGAGTTTGTTTATACCTACAGTGTTTTTCGTGTTAGAAATTTTGATTTGTTAACTTCAAAAACATAAGCGTAACTGATATTACTCTGCAATGTATATTCGCGAAGTGCTTGGAGAGATTTAACATGCAATATCTCTCAGACGCTACAAGCTACGGTAAAATTCATGACACGAGTGAATTTCCGAGAAAATTATATATGAATTTGATGTATCACTTGCACCTATTCCCATTTGAAAAACCGAAAGTTGAATCCAATATAGCGGATCCAAGATGGCGGCCTGGGTGGCTAACATGTGTCAGTAAAGGAGTACTTGATCCAGTTTGTTTTGCATAGTTTTGCATATGACCACATTTGTGTCCAGTTACATGTAAAGAAACTAAAAGCAATTTTGTATACGAGCGTTACAGTAGTGTATGATTGAATTCCGAATATATGAAGGCCCCATAAATATGCAAATTACCGGTATGGGCCGCTAAAATTAGTACAATACACATTAGGCAGGGAGAACATCCCATTTGAATCAATTTAACGCGAATCTCGAGGGGACACTTTACGAATGTACATTGTAAGACAAAAAACAATAGATATACGTGCTTGAAATGAAGTGTATTTGCATCACGTGATTGTATTCCTGCTGTCTTCTCGTCAGAGAAACAGTGTTAAATCCACGCTGCGGTTTCTGTATTTTGTATATATTTTGATTTTCTTCGTTCCTTGTTCTAAGATCAATAATTTTAAATAATGGTTACGTGTTGACGTTTTTCTTTCTATGGCATTTTTAATTGTTTAAATTTAAAATATTTAACTTCTGGTAGTAGTTTTCTTTAAAGGCAAATGGAATTCTTTGAATTAAATGGAAATATTCGAAACTTTCGAAATATATATTTGGAGAGGACAAAACATAAAAAAAGAATAAATAAATAAATAAACAAAATCTTTATAACTATTAGTCTGCTGTGATTAATACATGTAAGTTTTTATTTGATTGTTATGTTTGTACTATGTTTAAAGATAATAAAGTGTTTTGGGTCTCTCACTCACTTATAAAAATTTTATAACACATTATTATAAAATCCCTAACTCAGATTTTTTTCCTTATGGAAGAGTGACAAAATACTGGAGAAATATTTGTTTTAAAGAAATGCTTTAAAAAAAAAAAAAACCAATAAAATGTTTTTCTATTATCTTCCCTTCTTTAGAAGTGCATGATCTTTACGTACTTTATCCCACATCGCCTACATAGCAGTTTTTCTTCTTAAGATTGGCCACCCACAATACTAATACTTTTTTTATTTTCTATTCACTGATTTCTAAATATAGATTTCATACATACTTCAACCTTCAGATCTTTTTCTTTTAGTAATTAACTCCTCTGCTTCGAAATTAACTGTATTTTCTCCAAACACATTCCAAGATATTGCCTTTGATCTGTTACTGATTAACAGTTTTCCGATTTCTGCTTATTAATAATTACTAGACCATAATTTTATGTACTAACCAAGAACATACATTATTATATTATAGAAATATTCTTAAATTCTGATAATCTGTATGTGGAGTATTACATTTGTGTAAACGCTAGAAACATAACATAAACTTATTGTCTTCCAAGTAAGCCATCCCGTGTGTATTCAGAAATATTTTAATGTTGTACCAAGTTCAGTCCGTTGTAGTATTGTTTCAAGATTGATAAAGGAAAGAAAAGACAAAATGAATTAAGAATTGATTTGAAGTCTGAATTTATCCTTATTAAGACCTGAATTTATTCTTATATCGTTTGAAACTATTAACCTGGACTTGTAAATTTATTAGTTCCAGTTTGTTGTTGTTGTTGTTGTCTCTTTTCTTAATATGGAGTGTACATATCTATAACTTATTAGCAATCGCGTACGTGTTTTACATTTACTATAATGCATCTCCAAATTTCCCTTATCTCTTCATGTGCCAGGTAATAATTTTGCGAGTAATTTTTGTGAAGAGAATGAGTGATAGAACTGATGTCTGAAAATGAAATAATTAATTAATTGAATATAAAATGTGGAAATTTCACATTACTAAAATACACTTCATTGGTTGTGCGTGAAATATGAATTTCGCTTAATATACGTATGTACGTAGCCTTCCATAGCAAACACAATAGTAGAAGCTATTTAAATGAAAAGCTTTGCCTTGCCAAATTTACATGAAGTGATTGGCGTGTAATAACTCGTAGTTAAGATATATATTTTTACAGCGAAAAGAGATGCATGTCAATCCAGGTCACAGGAATAAATAGGAAAATATTCACTATAGCATGTTGCTTTAATTCATAGATAAAGCACTAAATGCTTAAGAAGTGATAGATAATAGGCAAGTGCTTTGTAGGCGAGTATATCATTGATTCGTGCACACAGTGCTAGTTCACAATACGGTCAGCATATAAACGGCTTCCATAATCTGTGCAGTTTTTAAGTTATCGTTCGAAGGAAATGCAATTTTACTATGATCCTCGCTCCAAAGTAACCTTACTTGCTTGACATTTTGTTAAAGTTTGTTCCAATCACTGGCTTCCAGTTTTACTCAATGACTGTTTTTAAAAGGATAAAGAGTTGAAATTTCAGTGAGGTTGGGAAGATGCTGTTTATGAATTGAGAAGTAAAGGAAGTTATTAGATTTTTTTTAGGGACTGACGTGTTGTTCCTACTACAATCTTGTATGAAAGCATTTTCGTAAGTATGAAAGTATGCTATCCTTATATTTCTGTCACCTTGTTGGAACTCTTCAGCGTTGTATGCATCGCCTCCTTTAATGATTAGCTGAGTGTAACTGTAATGCTTTTATATCCCCACGAGCCAACTTTGACTATAGTACAGCTGTAAACAAGCAACTTACGAAGCATATTTCCTGTTACATATTTGTCAGTGTTGGTTGGAATGGAAGCCAATTTTAGTAATGTTTTCTGTAATTTTTTTTTTTTTTTTTTTTTTTTTTAAACAATATAATGAAGTGTTTGGTTAATAAAATTGCAATACTAGTATTTGCATATGGAGGTGCTACGAGACTAAAAATACATTTCGAATGCGCAAGTTGACCCGAGATACCTGTTGATCAATTTGTCTTTATTTTAATGTTTCTTGTCAATGAATATCTTCTTACAGACCTTCAAAAAATTGTTTTATATCCAACATAGCTTTCGATTTGTTGAATTCTCAAGAGAACATAAACATCATATTTTTTACAGTATTTAAGAAAAATGTTATTTTGGTGTCACATACAATAATATTACGTTTGAATCAGATGAAACGTGAAAAACATGTGAGGTATGTCCATTCGAGCGAGTCAGAAAAATCTGGATTAGCCCAGCATTCATTGGAATTTATTTGAAAATAGTTATTGATAGATCAATTGATGTGTAGTAGAAGAGACGATAGAAATAAAGTTGAATACAAACAACGTAAATATGTATGAGGGTTTGAAATTGAGTATATGTGAAATGTTATGCCCCCCAAAATTTTTTGATGTTAATTTTGAAGACGAACTATCTGGACAATGTTACTTTTAAAGTTCATAGTAGAACAATGTTGTGTATTGTAATCATTATAATTTAACTGTAAAATTACAGTTGTTGAAATATATTTAATATACAGATTGAAGATTAACATTCCGTCGCATTCGAAAGCGATATTTATTCTTAACGAGGGTCGCATCAACACAAAATAACGTTCAAAACATTCTTTAAACTTTATAGGCCGTTAAACGCCAGATCTCCAACTATTACCCCATTGACTCTCAAACACTTTTGCAACCATTTTTGAATACTAAAATTATGGGTTGACTATCTTGATTTGAAATCTCGTGAACAACTGTTCGAATTTCTCCTTTAGGTCACATATTTAAGGGATTTTCAGTGCAGAATATGTCCTAACATTTCCTTTCAACCAGAAGTCGCAGAAGTCAAATCTGGAAATCTTTCGGGCTAAGTAGTGAGTCTTCTGCGACCAATCCGCTTTTCACCAAATTGTCTGTCCAGGTAATGCTTCGCTGTGAGAATGAAGTGAGGACTATCACATGTTATCGCAAATATACAGCATTATGTATGCTTCGATGTATTAGTACTCACTTCTAAACTACAGCCCTTCTGACAGATTTTTTGGGAGTTCTGAGCACATTGCCTTTAACCGATTCAACTATCGCTGTGGAGGTCTACTACTGCGTTGTAAATTGGTAACTATTTCGTTTCCTTGAAGTTCCTTTCTGTAAACAGTTGCAGCTGTCTGCACAGTTCAGCACGTGATTTAAATTCAGGAAACCACAAGAACATACTGCATAATCCAGGACACTCCCAAATTCCACGGGATTTTTAAAAACAACTTTTATTAGTTGAATTCGGAAAGTAACGACGTAAGTCTCATTTTAAACATTAGAATCTAAAATTTAGAGCAATGGATGGAAAATCTAGTCTTATTCCTTTTACTAAAGATGCTGATTCATATATATTCTATGGATATAAGTAACTTTTACCTAATCTATATTAACGCAGAATATAATTATGCGTAACCTAAAGTAACTAAATTAGTGTTCTACGCTTCTAACGTAGCTTTAACATACGTAAAGTTTTGAGGCCTAAGTGAAAATTCTGCATTAGTTTTCATTTTGACGTGATTATAACGTTATTTTAAAACCTAAATTCGATACTTAACCACTATCTTACTGGGAAGGCTGAAACGGTTCAAAGGAGTAATCTTATTGCGTTCTGAAGTAACTTTTGTAAAGAATGTTGGATAAATCGGAACTTAATTGTGTTGCAATGTGATATGTAATATGTGGAAAGTAATGAAATATTTATTTCCCTAAATACTTAAGAAAATTTAGCTATTATTCTGAGTATTTGAGATGTCACCGTTCTCTGATTTTGCGATCGGAAATTGACAGCAATACCTTTTGGAGATAACATGAATTATATAACTAGGAAAACATAATAAAAGAAATTGAGTTACCTGACGACGAATGTTTATGAAATAGTACTAAAATAAGCTTGATGTAACATAAAATTTGAAATTGTAATTTATATATTGTCAGGAAAATATTCTAACTAATAAATTTACTTCGTAGTGTTTGCTGAAAGGCCTGTTAGTTATATAGTGTATTAATCAAACAACTCTTTCAACTTCTTCCAAATGTTCTAATATCAGCCTTCTATGTTGTACTTACACAAAGTTTTGCGAATCAAGTCTACTGTTTGTTGGAAGCTTACGCAACAATATACCATATCTAGAGACGCAATTTCGAAGCTTTTAAATTAATAATGCTGTATTCTTCATAACTGTACAGTTTCATTTTAGAAGTTCGGTAGTTGTATATGAATGTTACGTATATTCTTAGAATTTGCGTCGATATCAGCTTCCCTAAATATGGAAAACTTCGAACTGTAGTTTCTTTACTTTTTACCGCCCTAATCCCGCTTCCAATAAAAAATAACGGGGCTCTTGCGCTTCGAAAATCTGAGAAGTGCTAAAATGTCAGGTAAAATGTTTTATTTGACTACTTCCTGTTGAATTGTTCTGCTTAGCAGTAACTTAAACATGTTTCAAATATTAAATACATATAGCGCCTTTGTGTGTGCCACTAAAATAAGGCCGCGCTAAGAAGAGCTCTGACAACTCTCACGTGCGATCAAGCGCGGTTGCCACATTTAGCTTCTGTAACAATACAATATAACAAGGGGCACATTTTGTGGGAAAAGAATCACCTAATGTATGTATTACAACAAAAAAAATATTTAACATTATGCCTGACGAAGGTATTAGTCAAAAGAAACAAACAAAGCAGTATTGCGTTAAGATAGTTTACAAAACCGTAAAGAAAACAACCATTACTTCTAAACACATAGGGCCTTATGCAAAATCGTTTTGACGTATGATTAGCGTAATACTAAATGCTTGACTACTGCATGGAAACATGTTAATCGAACTCTTTAGTATGAGCTTCTTCGTGGCTAAGCGGTTAGCGTACGCCTTTGACATGGGAGGCCCCGGTTCGATTCCCGGCGGGGGCTTATGTGGTTAGGATTCCACGTTAATCAGTAGGTCCACGTCTCATATAGCCTCGCTGCTGAAAGAGACGTTAAATTCAAAATCAACTCAACTCTTTAGTATGACACTAAACACGCGTTAGAACGACTCTGCGTAAGACCCATATATTTTTTTTTAATGAAAACTACTTAGTTAGAGAATGGCTTTCAGTTGTAGACAATTTAATTCCGTTCACTGTAGAAATCCTACGCTTTTTCCTAGGGTGGATAAAGTTTCCGTCGGTTCAGCGAGGTCTTTCGAGCACTTCTCTTTTGTGATTCTTTTCACAGTTGTAGGGCTAATGTATAAAGCTGAATCTACTCTTTCAATCACTTTATTCAATGGAAATAAAGACCGTCGTTACGTTCTTTTTCGAAATATTCCCTACGATTAAATACAAATTCCCGTGCCTGACTTGTCAAGGGCACCCCCCTTTCCGCACTTCTTACGCACTTCAGGCATTGTGTTCATAAACACACACACACACACACACACATACTAAATTTATATTTTAGGTCTATGTGAATAATACGAATACAAACTATGTTCCACTGATGAATGAAAATAACAACGATTACACCACAATATTTACATCAATTCACTGAGATGATAGCACAAAAAATCAAAATAACCTGACAACACAAAAACTTTCAACAGTAATGAGTAGGTATAAATGCGACAACACTGTTCTGTTACCATGGAAACAACCTAGTGTTTCCAAATGTATTTTTGTGGGTCTAAACCTATCCTCCCCTTCACATATTGGTGAAAAAATGTCTTCTACGAAAAGACAAACATAGCTGGATCATGTTCGTTACTCAATTTCTAAGTTAGTCCTTATGAAAAGCTCATTATAACGGTCTCTGTAATATATAGACTATGTACACTTTTTTCCGATGTCAACAAATTTCCTACAAAGACCATTAGAAATTCTACTAATTTCAGCCTGACATTACAAATCACGGTTCATTGACCTTGAACTTTAGAAGAGCCGTACAGACTTGCTACCCTCTTCGCTTTCAATTCCACGAAAACCAACTCCCTGCGGCGACAGGGAGGTGAACCGGTTGTTGTTCCATGTAACCCCACTTCTATTTACGTAGCAAACTTTCAAAAGGACAGAGTTGTGTGAATAAGTGAAGAAAAAAAAACATTCATTATTGTGGTAATAACGTTAGGCTTAGCGGAACTACGTTGTGCTGGAATGTTAAGGAGTAAAGTGAAGTAGGATTATTTTTTTTAAAAAAATCTAGTTTGTAAATAATTCAACTTATAATCTGATTCACTCAGTGAGAAAGTAATTCGATTCCTTCATCGGTCTGTCAAGTGGTCGCTTTGATTCTTCTTGCTATGACAGTTCGCAACACTGTCGTCAACTTACACGATGTTAGATCTGTCGGAGCTCAGGTTATGGTGGCCTTAGAATAGTAGCACACGTTACATGGATTGGCCATTTCTGATATACAACACTCGGAAAGGTTTTATTCGTCATTTATTTGCTAACAGCCTGTGTACGTAACACTCGCCAAATTGTAGTTATGTCTTCGTAATCCTCAGTCTTATATATTTCATTTAGTTTCTTGTAGTTATGTGATGTCTTTTATATGGAGCTATGTAAAGAGTAAATATTCGTACAATTATGTGAATACACTTTGCGTTTTTGTTTCTCTCTTAAAGTTTTGAACCCTGATGAATTTGCACAATAACATGCAAAATAAGTGATTAGAATGAACTTTCTCGTGTCATTGTACAGAATGTCAAGAATGGAATTTCGAAAGTTGCAAGTACGAAAATTGCAAGTAAAGTTATAAATAGCAACTCTACAAAATATCAGGTAATCTAAAAAGTATTGAACCTTTTGTACACGAGATGACGATATTGTCCCAAATTTCAGGGTATATGAGTCGCTGCGGGTCAGGGCTAACGCCGTTTGACAGCTGAAAGTTGAAGCTAATCGATGTACAGAAAGTGTTAGAATTCTTGTAGTTAGACTTAAGGTATAGCGCCATGAAAATAAGTAAACTTTCCACAAAACTGCGGTAGATTTTACAATTTGATTTCGATATAAGCGCAAGTGCTGCGCAGGTTCGTGGAGAAATTTGTACTGTTCGTGGGTAAGATACGTTATCAAAAGCAACAGCCAAAAGGTAATTCGGTCGTTTTCGCTCTGGAGATTTCGATGTTCAAGATGCTTTTCACAGTGGGCAACCAACCGTAGCTAAATGGATGATATTCTGGCAAATGTCGAGCAATATCGGCATTTAAGCAGTTATGACATCACCAGTGATATAAACATTCATCGCCAAAACTATTTGAAGAAAGCTGGTTATAGAAAGAAGCTCGACGGTTGGATGTACATGATCTGACTGAGTAACATTTACTCGATCGAATTTATATCTGCGAATCTCTATTGAAACGTAATGAACTCTCTACCCATTTCAGAAACTGTTGATCACGAGGAACGAAAAATGAATAACCTATAACAAATGTGCGACAAAATCCGGGTCGGAGCGAGTAGTAGTTCCACAATCTGTGGTAAAGCGCACACTGACGCTCAGGAATGTTATGCTGTGTATTTGGTGGTGGGTTTGGGAGTTCATCGTGCATCACGAATTGCTGTCACCGAGCAGAAAGATTGACTGGGACCTGTACTGTCGACAATTAGGGGGCATGGTGTCTTGGTGCTAGAGCGCTTACCTCTGATGTGTGGGGTCTCTGATTCGATCCCCGCCAAGTAAGTTTGTAGTGGACATGATGTCCATGAGATTTCACGGGATACTCCCGTTTTCTCCCACTTTCCCATTCCACCACTTAAATCACCATTCACTTGCTTTAATCAGAGTTTCCCTTAGGCTAAACGGTATAATCCTGGGACGTTAAACCACAGGTTTCATTTTCATTTTGTCGACAATTAGCGCGACTGAACCTAGTAAGTCAGAAGAACTAGTCAATAGAAGGGGTGCCGTATATACACTGATAGTGCCAGGCCGCATACAACTTTAACGACTTATCAGAAATTGAGAGAACTTGGCTGGGAAGTTTTAATGCATCCACCGTATAGGCCGAACCTGGCGCCGTCAAACTATCATTCGTTTCTGTCTCTGCAGAACTCCCTAAATGGTGTTTTGTTTCAAAAGAAGCATGTGAAAAACTCGTGTCACAATTTTTTGACCAGAAACCAGAGAAGTACCATAAAGATGGGATTATGGTGTAGCCAAAAAAATGACAGTTTATTAAACAAAGTGATGCGTATGTGGATTTATAATTTTATTTTCAAATCACAATAAATGTATTAATGTCGACTTCCAAAGGATCAATACTTTGGATCAATACATGTTCTTCATAGTTAATACTTTTAATTCTTACGTGAAATATTTCAGATTCCAGCTTTACATGACGTTCACATGAAGACCAACAGATTTATGGATGGAGTAAGTTCATTTTTTGACCATATCATGGAAAAATTCCAAGTTGATCCGGCCATTTTTCCTCCGAAGAGTCATCGATTTACTGCTGTATATTGCAGGGATAAAGAGTACTTGTAAGTTTTGTATATTGCTAGAGGTTTATTGTTTTTTAATCATAGTGTTCTTGTTGCCTTGATATTCTATAACTGGAATATAAAACATTTTTAACTGTTGGGCTGTTTCATCTATTTGAATACGTTGTGTGTGTCTAAACATTATAGTCTGGAGGCAGAACGCGTGATTATTAGGTTTCGTTCAACCCGAGAGAGTAAAAGCAACCGATGGTCCTCAATCATAAAGTTCACTATACTGATCACTTCTAGACCGCCGGTCGCTTGATACGAGCTGAAGTCACCTCCTCCCCCCCCCCCCATCTATTGAAGTTAGAAAATAAGCGTTTTTAATAAAAGGCCATATCTCCAAAACGAATGAAGATATTAATGAATTTCGTTTTCCCGTTTTATCTGTAAGGTATGCTTTAAGGTTTTGTCTATTCATGCTTTGGATGGACCCAACGGTTTTTTCGGAAAATTTAACGAACATTAAAAACTGACATATTTTGACTTTAATATTTCCTTTTTTGCTTTCTATCTCACCAGTGACTTGAGATATGGGAAGAACATCCCTCATTGAATATGTAGAGCATTAAATTATCTTTCCAGCGATACCAATATTGTTAGGTTTACGTCCAGAGATAGCCCTACAGCGAGGTAAGTTTGAAGGCAAGTGCGCTTTGATTCGAATGTTGATGCTCCGAATGGCACCACTGAATTTGAGCTCACGTCAGTCAATGAAGGTTTTCTTTCCGAGATAAAAGCTAATTCTTTTCCAATATTTGAAGAACAGTTCTCATCCTTCTCCCTTGAGCTCTCCTGCACTGTCATGATTATTTCTAAAGCTCTGGTCAATTGATACGACCGCGCGTTAAGGATCACAGAATTTTGAAATAAGTAAAGATGTCTTTTATAGCGTTAAAATCCATTTACAAGTGATATTCAGGATAATTCCGATTTTTCAACTCTATTTGTGTGCGACATTTCAACCGGTCTTTGAAAATAATTCGTTATTTATTTAACTAAAATATTTATCTTACCATAATGAAAAAGCAGAAAACATAAATAATGTAAAAACATATGTAAAGATGTCTTAAGTGGGATGGGCAAACACTACTTACAGGTGATATACAGGGTGATTGATAACATCGTTGTACACCTGAAGGGTATTTCTAAAATCACGAATGGGCCTGCATTCTCTCAATGGTCACTTTAAAAATGTTTTTGCAGAAACCTCAGTAGCTATATTTGTATGTAATTTATGAGAATATTATATCGAACTTGATTAAATACTTGTTAATTACTGGAAACAAGCAGAACTATAATGATATATTATCATATTAAATCTGCACAAAATATTTGCAAACTTACATATTCCTTTTGTCTTTTGAATCTGCATTAGATGAATCATTTTCTGGTACATAAGTGTTTGTAAGTGTATTATAACACTTGTTCCTATTTCAACTACAGGTTTTCATGCTGTACAGCTACTGAAGCCCACACTCACTTGCATTTGTTTGTGTAGCATATAAGTTTACATGTACAAGCTTTAACTCTGGTCAACTTTTAGGCAGATTCCTGAGTGAGCACCAATTTTCCATTCATAGTTGCCAACCAAAAAGTTCGGGTTGAAAGAAGTCAATATTCGAGTCGCTGGCGTGCCGCCAAATGTATTGTTTGAACAGGACTGGGTTAACCCATCTGGAGGCCTGGGACTAGAATAAATATGTAGTCCCTGCTGACTTCACCTAATATATTTCTGTGAAAGTACAGTGGAAAGTTAAGGGAATATGTTTCATATTTTTGGTCATATTTTATTTTATGATGATGATTGTATCTTCATGATTCTTTACAGATAGCCAGTTGTGATTTTGATCAGAGTAGAGGCCCCTGTTCACTTGGAGGCTATAGTCCGCTAAGCTCCTCCCCCCCTTAATCTTGTCCTGTGTGTGAAGGTGTGCTCGTTTAATGTTTAGCACTAAGAGCATTCTTTGTTGGAAGTTGATCTGGGTTTTTGTGACCGACCATATCAGCACAGACAGCATTAATCGAGAATTTTTGAGTTGGTGTACGTAGATTCACCAGAAAATCTTCTGCACGTGCTATCTTCTTATTATTCACATAACCAGATCCTAAGTTACTTAGGAAGTATGATTTTTTAAAATATGCATTCCATGCATTCCTTTTGCCAATTCCTGCGAACTGGTGGTGTCGCTTCCAGTAAGTACATGGAAATGCTGACAAGGAATGGCATATTTCATCTCTAGAGCTCATTCACAATTGTGTGGATGGGAATATATTGTAATTTTATTGCTGTTCTGGTAGACAACCATATTTTTTCTGCCTTAAAAGTTTCAAAAATGTATAACGAGACGAAGAACATCGGTGTCTTTGTAGTCAATGAGCAACTGCTTACAACCACAGCTGGAAGCGTGGTATATGTGAAGTATTATCCTCGTATCAGCCTATTCAAGATTAGATTTCAGAAATGGTAGTCTTCTTCTTGTGATGACTCCACGTGAAGTTAGTCTGTAAATCTAACTGATATGATAACAAACTGTTCGTCTTTCAATGTTTGCCTACAGAACCTAATCAGCTCTAAAGAAAGAAATGCTGCGAAGTAAGATTTGTTTTCAGGCAAATCAATAAAACATTTCCATTGCAGAGGAAGCAGACAATCTCGACCTTCAATACTTCTCCGAATCAGTCAGTAAGTACTTGCTGTTCGCCTAAATCTTGTATCTCCGTTAATAGGACATGGACTGTAGTAGTGGAATAAACCATCCAACTCGAGAGCACACCCTATTTAGAAAGTTCAGCACACATTTTACAAAAATATCCGCCAAATCGCCACCGAGCAGTTCACAGAAATTGAAAAAAAAAAAAAAAAAAAAAAAAAAAAATGCATATTTAAAAATCATACGTGTTAAGTAAATTAGGATATGATAACGTGAATGACGAGAAGATAGCACGTACAGAAGA